>NC_080575.1:3632400-3935100 GCF_029962835.1 Magnolia sinica | reverse complement strand
CAGGGCTTCCTGACGTCATAAACATCAAAAGGAGGAAGAAATACTCAAAACTATCGTAGATCTATTGTAATTTCAGTCACAATAAACCATTAAAAATAACTGAAAGTATTCCTTTTAATTTGAACAAAAATCAACATCAGTCAGTCAAAACAATAGGCACAAGCAAAGTCTCTCCCATCAGACTACAAGCTTCACCTCTTAGCCCTAGCTAAGAGGTTTAGCCCAACATGATTGGGCTTGATCTCTTAAATAAAGAAAAATAAATTAAAACTTTTAAAAACAAACCCTATATCTTCTCTCTCTCTCTCTCTCTCTCTCTCTCTCTCTCTCTCTCTCCCTTGCAATCGTCCAAGCCCTCAATCCCCCCTTCCTCCCGTTCTCTCCCTCTTTCTTATAGCCATCCAGGGCCCTGGAGAAGTCGGCTAGAAGGATGTTGATGTTGCTGCTGTTGGCGGGGTTCTTACGCAGCAGCGTGCGCAAGCAAGGCCTGCGGACCGAGCTGCGTTGTTGGTGGGGCCCATGATCAGTGTTGCGTGAAGAATCAACACCGTCCATCAGCTTCATGACGGGATTTCGGTTTGAGATTGACCGTTTTGGCTGGCAGCTGAGGCGGTTCACCAAGTGGATTGCGCAGAGACTGTCCCAACGTCCAACAAGATGGAGCGCGATCCCTGTCATGTCACTGACCGATCTCACCTACATCTTGGTCTAGATCATTGCCCAGATATATTGGACGGTCTGGATCATGCATCCGACCACCACCATGGACGCATAATGGCCCGAGAAAGCCGGGCGGCGTCCGGTTTTCAAGAACGTTAGCAACAGAGCACGCGCTGATGCGTGGTGGGACCCACTTTACTGGTGGTTTGAAAAATCCACTCCATCTATTCGTTGCAGCTCGAAAAAATCAGGCGGGAATCACTGTTTTTGGATAAAAATCGGTGTGGTCCAGGGATGTTTTCATTCAGCCGTCCGTCCCATGTTTGGGCAGTTAAACATTAATATCTGCTGTACATTGAAATTCTGTCACCTAGGACTTGGTGAGCAGGCCTTTATGGATCCGATGAATGGCTTGGATTCTTCATATGGACAATGGGTGGGGTCCACAGCATCAATCGACGATGACAGCGTATTTCGCTGTAACGGCAGTTGCCGTTTTGGAGAAGGAAGTCGGTCAAAACTGACTTTGACCGGGTTTCTCAATCCGGTGCACGTTGAGTGCACATACACTCTGTACACATGTGATGCTCATGGGTCATCATCATGATGGTTGTGAGAAATCCGTTCCGTTCACATCTTTTCTCATATCATCTAATGGATAAAGCCTGAGTTTGAAGCATCTTTGAATATCAGGTGGGCCTTAGATCAATAATTCATAGGCTGATTTGACCGTTGGACCACTTTCACAGGTATCCAACTACTGAAATTTGACGTGTACGGCTTATTTAAGGTCTTCAGGCCATATATGACGTTTCGAACTGATCAGATGGTGGGAACCCTTTGATCTTGTATTCTAGACGTCTTTTAGGCCTATTTAAGATGAGTGGCTAGAATTTCTCTGATCTCTGAAGTGTAAATCCTCGATCGTGGTCCCATGGGGCCCCGTCCAATGCCTTGGTGATGCCTGAGGTTTAAATCCATGCTTTTAGCATCCTTTCCAGTCCGGGCTTGTAAATATACTCTGCATCACAAATACGATTAAATCGGGCCATTAAACAGTATCATGCTTGTAAATCCATACAATAACTGGGTCTGATATGCAATATTTGACCCACAATAACATCCAACTAATCGCTTAAGCTGCTAGTACAAATGAGTAACCAGAAGTTGATTTCCTGAAGTCTACACTACATACGTAGTTTGAATCCGCATAGCCTACCAACTTTGTCCATGTCTTCTCAAAAGTTAAAATGTACTCTTTTGTACCTCGAATGTATCGAAGTAGCCATTTCACCGCTTTCTAATGTTGTTTGTTGGGGTATTTGCTCACAACACCGATTGCCTGTTAAATAACCGGTCTAATACAGACTATGACATACATCGCTAACCGCATTCGAATAAAGCTCATGAGACATATCCTTTTTTTCCTCATCTGTTTTGGGACATTGTCTTGAGGAAAACTTGAAGTGAGCCACGTATGGAACGCTCACCAGCTTTGCCCAGTCCATTGCATACTTGATCAATATCTACTCAATGTATTCTGCCTGAGATAACCAAAGCCCACTCTTTTTCCAGTTTCAATAAATATCAATGTTGAGAACCCTCTTTGCAACCCCCAAATCCTTCATCTTGAATGTCCCACTTAACCGAGTTTTCAGTACATTGATTTCAGACATGTCATGATTGGCGATCTACATGTCATTAACATACAATTCCAGGATGATGAAAGTGCCATCACTTAGTGTCTTGCAATAGACACAGTGATCGTATTCACTCCTAGAGAAATTTTTGACTCATCATGAATGAATCAAAATTTTATACCACTACCTACTCGATAGGTCGTACAACGACCTCCTACAGACCTTGTTCTCTACCCCTTTAAACTTTGAACCGCTCTACTTGCTTCATGAAGAACAGTTCTTCTAATTTTTCGTGCAGAAGTGCAGTCTCCACATCCATGCCCTCTAGCTCTAAATCACATTGGGCAACCAACGCTAAGACGAATCTAATAGACACCTGTTATATCGTCGGCGCGAATATCTTTGAGAAGTCGATCCCTTCTCTCTGAGCATGACCCTTCGCTACCAGCCTCGCTCTTATCTATGTCGTATCCTTTTGAAGATCTGCTTGTATTCAATCGCTTTTCGGCTCACTGGAAGCTCCACTAGCTCCCATGTGTCGTTCTGGTACAACGAGTCCATCACATCATCCATAATAACCTTCCACCTCTCAGCACCAGGCTCACCAAGAGCCATCTGAATAGTAGACGGATCCTTCTCGTCTATAACGAGAGCATATGTGATATTGGAGTCATCCATGTACCTTGTCGGTAACCTGCGATTATGCGGTGTAATTTTTCTCACAGGTGGCTGCTCCACCTACTCTGTATCTCTGTTCACGCGTCTCGACCTTCATGCCTTGCCCGCTCATGTGGACATGCCCATCATGCTACACACGTGCAGAGGTGGAATCCGCTACAGCCACTGTAGCTTCACCTGTTAAAGTGCTCTCGTTTAACCTGTAAGGGTTACTAAATCATTACGCTTTCATGATTACAAGTGCCCCCTTATATACTTTAAGGGCACCATCAAATCCAGTGACCTTACATCCTATTGTCTTAAGTGCACCGAGAAAAATCAGACTCTTCTTCATGTCGGGAACGTGCCTCACCTCAGTCAGGGTATGCTCTATCCCATCAAATGTCTTGATGTGCACTGTACCAACAACTATAACATTACAGGTATTATCATTGCCTATAAAGACCTGTCCACCATCGCACTCTCTGTAGTTAGTGAACCGACTTCGATGAGGAGTCATGTGATAAGATGCCCCAGTGTCTAGAATCCACTCGTCCCTACAATCATCGTATAACTATTTGATCATAGACATAAACAAAACATCACATTCACATCCACTCATACTTTCATCAGATGTGACAGTGTTGGCCTCTCTGTATGAAGCATCAGATTTTTCTCTATTTGATTTAGGATTTACACAATCCTTCCTCACGTGTCCTCCCATCCCACAATTTCAACACTTTAACTTACTTTTGCCTTTGCCCATGGATTTAGATCTTAACCTTGAAGATCTTGTATCTCTCTCAGAATTCTTGCCTCTCGTAAACAGTGCATCAGAAGATGTTCCTATGCCATCGTTTATCTTTTTCATGGCCTTCCCTTGAAGGGATGAGATAACGGTGTCTACACTTAAGGATTTATTTATTGTGCACAATGAGTCCTTGAATGACTCATACGATGTCGGTAGAGTATTTAACAATATACATGCTTGATCTTTATCTTTGATCACTTCCTCCATGTCCAGCAATTTATAAATCAGTTTATTAAAATTACTGATGTGGGCCTCCACATCTCCACCCTCTGTCAATCTGAAGGTGAATAAATGTAGCTTCAAGTATAGGCGATTCTCAGTGGATTTTTTAATATAAATATCCTCTAATTTCACCCATAAACCAGCTGTAGTTTTTTTACTCAAGACATTGTAAAGAACCTCATGCACGAGACACAAACGGATTAAGGATAAGGCCTTCTTATCAAGAGTATTCTAATCACCATCAGTCATAGTTGGCTTTCGCTCCTCAAGAGCACAATCTTCACCTTGTTTGGTTAAGGAATTGATCATCTTAATCTTCTATAACTCAAAGTACTTTTTCCCCAAGTACTTCTCAATATCATACCTAGTGCTTCCCATTGATGCTAATCCTGCTAATTTAAATTTGTCTCAACAATTGCTCTGATATCACTAATTGGGGGTTGTATTGCGGAATCACATAGAGATGAATTTAGGATAGTAATCTAAGAGCACCAAGCAAACACAAGAGAACACAGATTTAACATGAAAAATCTATTCGGGAAAAAACCACTGCATAAAGCTATAAAAATCCACTATGAAAGCATAAATTATAAAGAGAAATGACTTACCCGATTCGAACAACCTCGAATCTCACCCTTGCTACACCCGTTGAAACCCTATACACCCTTTGAAACCCTATAACTATTTAGAAACCCTCTGTAATAGTTTGGAAAACCTTGAAATATCTTAGAAAGACTTTAGGAGCACTCTAGTAACTCTTATTTATAGTTGGGGAACTCCAACTTTCGCACCGACTTGAAATAATCTAAAAACCGCCTCAAATTTACGCAGTCTGCACACAATCTGCGTAAGCTCCGATCGAACCAGATCTCGAGCTAGTTGAAGGACAGTTCAACTAGTCAAACTTGTCTTTCGATTGGTCGAATTTCTCGGAAGTTTCAAAATAAATTGTTGCTAGACTTTCACCCGAACCTTCTCGGGCTAGTCGAATTTCCTTAAATTTAAGACATTTGTTAATAACAGGATAAAGGCTAGTTTTTGATTGCCCACGGTTAGATGAATAACACACATGCAACTGCTATTCACCGGAAGATTAAATCCAGGCTGTCCAATCATTTTGATCAACCGGACCTCAATGCATAACAAGGATTGCTTGCTGTAGGGCCCAAAATAAGAAATGTTTCTTTACAACCATGTTGCACCTGTTTGCAAAGAGTTCCTTTCGCAGGCAGCTGATGGATATCTTACTTAGACCACACCAGTGTTGTCTAGGGATAATGAATCCCCACCACCGAAATATATAAATCCCATCAAAACTTTGCATAATGTGATAACGACCTGGATGAAATCCCCAGAAACATTGAGAACCCCCAGAAGTTTGAACCTACTAGATGGGTTGACTGGTCAGTGTAAAATGTTTCATATGGTTCAATCCAACCACTGAGTTGTGGAACCGCATCATTTTGGGAGGACCTACATCCTCCATACCATATATGATCCATCGCTGGAAGGGCTAATTTCTGGCTAACAACAACATGCAATGGCAAAAGCTTTGAGCAAACTTTACAACTGTTTAGTAGAGTTAAGAAGACCTTATACAAACATGACAAAAATTCCAACCAAAGAGCAAACTACTATATGTTATTTCCTGATTGAGCTTGTCCACAAAAAAAAAAAAAAAAAAAACTAAATTACTAACCTCCAACTCATCTCCATCATACAACATAATGTCTATGGGATAACTGAAGAAAAGTTCGGTACCAACATCCACTCACACTCCAGAAAAAAAGTTCTCCCATTGATAAAAGAGGGACATCCACCATCATCTACCAGTGGTGAATTTATAAACAAGAGCTACACTCCAGAAAAAAAGTTATCACATTGATAAAAGAGGGACATCCACCATCATCTACCAGTGGTGAATTTGTAAACAAGAGGTACCAGCAAAAAAGAAAAAGCCATTGTGTTAACCGCAGATCTGCAGAAATCCTGTGAGCCCTTGACATTTTTGGAGTCTAACAAAGTATGAATTCTCCCGGGACGAAAGTCAAAGAGAAAGTTAAGCAAAGCTGTCTTCGGGTCCGGCATGTTGGAAGGAATTGCATTTGAGTCCAGCATGTGGGAAGTAGAGGCCGATCCGCAGTCCGGCACGTGGGAAGCAGAGGCCGACCCTTCCACTGTCTTCATTTCACGTGAACTTCCTGCCAACACCGGCATAGGGTGAGTCAATGCACCCCCACCCCTTACGATTATCTTTTTAAGAGACTGATGATTAAAACCAGTAAAAGAAGAAGAAAAAGAGCCGACATTCACCATGTAAATGTTAATGTTACCTGATGGGATGGCTAACCACCCCATCAACGGTTGCTGCTGATGGATTACAATGGAGCCATGCCCTCAGTTGACATTTTGAGAAAGTAGATAATGAAGCAGAAAATAGGATGGAGCTTACCTTGACAACGGTCACCCCTATTCAGTATCCCTCACTAGCATGCACAATACCAAAGAAAAAAAATTACTCCATAGCCAGGATTCAACGCATGCAGGTCGTATGGTTTGGTAGGCATAAGGTTGATAACAAAACTAAGGTCCTTTATGGGAGGCGCCTAAATATGAGTTCATCTCATTTAATCATTACTTGTGTACAAGAGATGACAATGACTGCTAGTTATCAAGATTATTTTTAATCCTTACCAAAAGGAAATATGATCCTATTATATAACTAGGATTAACTAAAGTGAGATGAACTCCTTTTTTCAGCTATATTTTTACCAAGATTATTTTAATCCTCTTACCAAAAGGAAATATGAATCCTAATACATAATTAGGATTAACTAAAATGAGCTACTCAATTGGTGTGCTCCATAAACTTACATTTAAAAAAATATATAATAATAATAATAATAATAATAATAATAATAACAAAAATGAGACGTTCATTTTTTTGGTGTCTCCCAAACAGGCCCTAAGGTTAGAAAATAATCTTGGTTAACCAACAATCACCAATCTCTAATAAACAATTATGATATATGCTAAAATGAGATGAATTCAGTTCTTTAGCATCTCCCAAACAGATGCCCTTATTGGTTCAACTGATCAGGCAGTCCTACGTCATTTTCCTTGGGACCTGTTTGAACATGGTGACATCTAAACCCCCTTTGTCCTTGGCATGTCTAATGGATTAGCTTTTTAGACTGGGAAAAGAAGCTGCTTCTCTAAGAAACTGACCACGGATGGTTAGTTTTCATAGTGCAAGTTGTTTGATTTGCATGTTGATTTCCATAAAAATGAACCTAACACGTTTGGATTGCTGGACATTAAAAAGTAGTCAAGGAAAAGGGAACGTTGCATATTAGAAAACTGTAGAAAAGGAATTTTCTTTTTTAGGTCTGGGAAAGGAAAAAGACATAACATTTTACCGAAGAAATCTACCGAACGAGAAACCAATTCCTCATCCTGTCTTCCTGAAACAGGAAATTGATTTCCTTTCCTAGGTTACTAATCTAATTTCAACATTCAAACAGGCCTCAACAGTCAACAGCGAGAGTTGTCTGGTGTTAATATGAAGGGGGCGTTTGGATCGTAAGTTACTTCGGATAAGCTGCTTAATGTCATAAGTAGCTTATCTTGGTTTCTACTTGTCCACCAAAAAGTAGAAAAACATGTTTGGTTTCCAACATCATAAGTAATTATCCCTCAAGTTTGTTTGGTTCCCCTCACATCCACCATACATCATGTGGGACCAACCTTTGATTTGAACCATTCACTGGGTGGGCCCCACCTTTCATGTGGGTTATCCATCATATAGGGCCCACCTTGGATGTGGGCCATTCATCATTATGGCCCACCTTTGATGCTGATCACCCATCAAGTGGGGTCCTACCATCAATGTTATTGTCCATCATCTAGGGCCCACCTTCAATATCCACCGCCCATCATGTGGAGCCCACCTTTTATGTAGATGATACGTCTCGATGGAGGAGCATAATCTCGGTCTCTAGATGGGCGCCCTCAGAAACCGGGAACCTCTCATCATTTTCCAACAGGATTGGCTGATTATACATACCTCAAACAACATTTGCAAAGCCCATAACTATTAGATAAATGTTAAGTATCAATTCACAGAAAGGAGAGATAAATGCTACATGATAAAGAGTCATGCCTATTTTGGAATGCATCTGCTGTATTGAGTTCAAAGGGAACCCTCTTCTCAAAAAATTTCAAATGAAGCTCCCTCAGGCATTGTTCCCCTTCGCTGTCCTTCACTATCAAGGACATGTTCACCTGCTAGCAGGAACAAAGGCCACATTGTTTAGATGCACAGGATAGAAAGAATTTTAATGATCCAATGACCAGTAGGGATGCAGTTCCCAGGTTTTTCAGTTCCTATAAGTAAGGTCGATGGTTGAATGAACCACGCTGTTGGTGCGGATGGATCGTGACCAGAGACAGTCCCCACGATTGAAGATCCTCACTATGTTGTGGGAAGTTGCTAGATATTTCTCTTAAGTGTATATATTTGCAGTCCACCGATCCATGGGCTAGTGACTGTTCCCTATTGAGAAGGTTTTTGAAGCATGGTTCATTTCTTGTGAGGGGCATATAATGATGGTCCCTATTGTAGAACCACAGGCCTGGATGTGCAGACTGAAAACCTGATAGGACTGCATGTTTTCAGATTGAGGACCATATAGGTTTGTTAATGAGATGGATAGTCATAAACTGAGGGAGGGAGGGGAGAGACCTTAGATGCTCCTTGAGGGATCTTCTGGAAATTGGTTTCTTTATCTATAAGAATGCTCAATACCTGCCATATGGGAAAAATGCTAAAATCATGCATTCATCCTCAATTCTAAAGAAAAAAAAAAAAACATAAACCCTATTTTTGTGTTCGTTAAACTGAAAACAGAGGTATTCTGGTGATGAAAAACAAGATTTCAAAACCTCAGCACTTGTAAAATTTTCAGCAATTCCTGGTAAAATTATTGAAATTTTGATGAGAAAATGAAATTTAAAGGATTATTATATTCATACATATTTAAACTTTTAAAAGTTTGTATTACTTTATAAGAAATTTTAATTTTTTTTTTTTATTCAACAGTGAGATTTTACCAATAATGCCATGATAAAACTCAAAATCTGAAAATCTATCGAGATATTGTTGAGAAGGAGATTTGTCACTATGACTTGCAACTAGGGAGAAGACGTATTATGGGCAGAATAATAAGATTTCTGGAACTTTTCATTTTGTTAGCCAGGGCAGAACACAGGTATTATAGGCAGAATGATATGAGAGAGAGAGAGGGTGAGCTAACATGAGGTAACCACCAAAGAACCTTCGGTGCCAAGTCACACACGAAACCCACGGATGGATAGTTTCAGTAGCGACTGGCGATGCCAAGGAGGAAAGCAGCAATGGCAAACTTGGGGCCTCAGCTTAAGTGCAGATATCATATTGTCTCATTAAATCAGGTCTCACAGTATCATTCCACTGTTCTAACAATATATAGAACAGGTCAACAGAATGTGGCTAATTGCATCTGGGCTATAAGCTTTCTCAAAGGAATCTGCCCAACTGATGGTATCTATGGAGCCTCACCTCGTTTAGTGTCTGTGGAGAGTGCTGCACATTGCCAATAAGGGATATTATAGATCTGTGCAGAAAGAGATCCACTTCTGCAATCTTCTTGAGCTCTTCCACTACACGGTCAAGCTCCTACACAACCACAACAATTTCTGTTTGGTTTTACTGGAAAGGAAAAGGACAGTGCTAAAGTCACTATGAAAAATATCAAACATTTCAAATCCGAATGATTAAGCTATTAAAACAATATTAGGGGTTGTGATGTTTCCAGTCATGATGATTTTCCCTAGAAATCACAAGATAACAGTTTTGTTTCCCTCAAAAATCACTAGGCATTTTTGTAAAAGGGCAACAATGAAGGATCTGGATGCCGCATCATCGGCTGTGATATTTCTTTTTCCTCCCAACCCAGAAATGGCACAGGTCGGAACTGCCTTTTGTTGGCCTAATCGAGTGATGAAACTGGTATGCCACATCATTGGCTGGCCCAGCCCAAACATCTTCCACCAGATTGTCTTAGCCATCTGACGCTGATGGACAATTACAACTGGTGGTCCGCTTTTAACGGGGACAGAGATGGTTAGATATGGTTGATGGGAGATGCTTAGGGAGTATCACCCATCCACCATCAGGTCCATCATATGAAGGATCTGGATCACATCTAATGTGCACCCACGCCATATGTGCAGCTTGCCTCAGCTAAGCACTG
Organism: Magnolia sinica; assembly: GCF_029962835.1. Lineage (NCBI taxonomy): Eukaryota > Viridiplantae > Streptophyta > Magnoliopsida > Magnoliales > Magnoliaceae > Magnolia > Magnolia sinica. The sequence goes on along the minus strand of NC_080575.1, from coordinate 3,924,817 downwards.
CATATTTTCCTCCTTCAATAAACTTCACAAGTATAACCCGCGTATATTTAGCTGATGATAGCAAACTTGGCTGCATACTAGTGAATTACAGCATCGGCGCCGGAATCTATTCACAGAATGCATATATACCAATTGCCGGACACAGCAATAAGTGGTGATAGAAAGTAATAAGCTCAATGAAATATAAGGATCTTAAGCTCCTACACTTGGCTTCTGCTGAATTGATTCTCTGTGCAAAATCTTTGAGGGATCCAATGTCAACAAAACACTGACTTCACTAGTTGCAACCACATCTACAGAGATACCCAATTCTTCAAAGATGGAAAAGACCTGTGCAGGAAAAAGGCAACATGAATCACATTTGGAAGATACAAATGAAAGCAGGACTGAGAGGGAATAGACCTGGTGTGTTAAACTGGTTTACCTTCTTAAAGAAATCGTGTTGACCAACTGCTCGAGTGCTCTTTATATCCAGCACAGTGACACTCTGCTTCAACGCTATGCTGGTTAGTACAGTCTGGAATGGGGAAACAAAACAGTTAACACGGTTGGTACTTCATGCAATAAAACAATTCCACAAAAAATCTCGTAGGCAGTAGTAAAGATGAAAAGTATGTTGCTACAAACCTGACTCATATCTCTATCTCTGGTGATGAGGGTACCCGGAGCCTTAGGATTACAAAAGTTCTTGACCCGAACAGGAATATTCGCCTCTCTAGCAGGTCGCATGGATTGCGGATGCAAAACCTACAATAAAGGACTAGATAATACTGATATAATAAAGATGGCAACAAATGACACCCCTCCCCGGGATTAGCCAATGCACATGGTTTGCGGTTGATTGCGTGCATCCACAAGGATTAGTCTCGCCTAAAAAAAGGGGCGGGGGCACGCTGTCATCATAAAAACAAAAGGACACTGAGATTTTAGAGAAGAATAAGGGAGCGCTAAACATCATCATTCATCATCATAGCCTCATCCCAGAAATTTGGGGCCAGCTTTACAAATTCCACAAAATTGGCACAGAGTAGAGACATAAAGGTAAATTCCCATTGGCAGAAAATCACCTATAAGAAAATAATAATAATAATAATAATAATGTGACAGGGATCAGGTTGTTTAATGCACCAGATTTATGTGCTATAGAATTGATATGAGACCAGTGATACTATTTCATTTGAAGTTTTCCATTTTATAAGTCCCTTTTATCTCCATATAAAATGCTCATCTTAGCCACAGGTTCTTGCACAACTTACACGCGAACACATGGCACACAGGTGCCATATCAGAATCGCTTATCAGGCTGGCCCCACCATGGATGCATGCATTAGGGTGGCCAACCGATCCTAACTTTTAACTGCTGAATTTGGAGGTGGTAGCTGTTGGTAAACAATTCTTTCTTTGTTTTTTTTTTTTTTTTTTTTTTTGACTTTGGAACTTACCTGTGCACTGAAATATGCAAGTTCAGCTGCTTCCTCAAATGTCAAAAACGGTACAGGCTCTGCGTGCGGGTAAATATTAGGATCACAGGTCAAAAAACCATCCCCATACTTCCACACCTGTTATGAATTAAAAACTGGGTTGTCATGAATGATAAACTAAGTTGAAACTAAAAAACATGAAAAGTAGCTCAAGCAAAAAGTCAGAAAAATAAATGCAAACTTTAAGGTAGCTCTCCACTATAAGTTCAAATGATTTGGTATAACAAAACAAGAGAATATCAGATGTAATCTTTCAAATCAATATGGGATGTGGTTATGATTATCCGAGAAAAAAGGGGCCACTGTTTATGAATCTCTCTCCATATGTACAGACAAGCCCTAAATTCACATGCGCTAAGGTTTTGAACTAAACCTGAATTTCTCGTAAACCCAAGGCTTTGCCAATGGTTGTAGCTGTCAAGTCACTCCCGCCCTTTCCTAAGGTAGTTATAGCAAAAGATTTCTGTCCCTGCAGTTAGCAGATTATCAAGATGAGAAGCTGCACCAACAATTGAAGTTGAATATATAACAGAATCAGTTCTTTGAGAAAATTTGTATGAAGTTACTCCCTGTATCACTGACAAAAATTGTATTTAAAAGAAAAGGGGATCACTATGCAATAAGGCAAAATGAATGAAGCAGATCTGCAGTAAAGGACCTTTCCGAGGAAGCCAGTGACAACAGGAATCGCAGGATCACTTATCCAGTCTCCATGCAATCTCTCTGCAACAGCGGGATAAGTTGCTTCCAAGATAGCAGCATTTGTAAAGTCATCTGTGGTTATAAAACCGATATTATCTGCATCATACTGCAAAAGATGAGGAGGTCATCAGCTGGCAAGCACTGCAAGTCATATCAAGATGCTACCACACAGGTACCACAGAACAAAATCAGCAGCTAATTTACATTAAAAGAAAAGGAAACATGATAAATTCTATGCTCTAGGGCTGATAGCATAATACAAAGACATGGATGTTAAGTTCCAAAGCTATGGAAATGGCAACCGGAAGTTGTGAGGAGAGTAGGTAGTGATAAATAGTGTAGGCATACAAGAAAAAATTTCAAGTGGAAACTTTCACTTCTATTCTTCTTTAAATTAGTGATTGTACTCAAAGGGAAAATGAGAACAACATCAAGGAAGAGGGAAATAGTTCCCAATACACCAGATAAATTATGGTTTTATTTATTTGTTTGTTTTTTTGCTTTTTGCAATATACTGATTCAAACAAACACCAGATAATATGAACTCCACTGATAAACCCTATATATGCAATACTGAGATTTTTTGGGTTCGGGATTGAACTCATGAGCTCCATATCACATCACTGTCTAACTGCTAGCTCACGAGGCTTCTTCCTTAATCAACAATTTACATAGCAAGAGTATCTTTTTTCTGAATCTTGGGTTATTTCTTAAAGCAATTTTTATTTAACCTTGCTCTCATCTCAGTGTAAAATGGTAGATTGGCAAAAGTTTTGTGATCAGCCGCCCACCAAACATTAACCTTCCTCTTTTATCCAATAGTTCTATGAACCAGATGTGGAAGAGAATCATATTGACACCACTCTCATGGCAACATGGTCCGCCTAGTATTGAGGATAGAAGAAGGGTCATTGAGGGGCAATTGGAAATGCAAACACTAAGCACAAAGCAACCAAGCACATGAAGCATCATGTTCAAGTAGTTGGCTTCTAATCATGGTCCGTTTGGGAGCTTATATTTGGAATGCATTGGAATCCAAATCACAATTACATCGGAATCAAGGTGCTTCTGAATCCTCAGTTGTGTTTGGTTGAAATGCACTGGAATCCAAATCTTCCGTTTAGGAGCTTGTATTGGAAATGCATTTGAATTCTTCAACATATTTACAAGACCTGGATCTGATTAATTAAATCAGCTTTCATTTCCCAAATTAGTATATATGTGATTTTTAACAGAATGATTGTAATAAGCCAATTGAAGTATATACTTTGGCCAAAAATGAGGAAATTCCGAGCCTTGGGTGGGCCACAAATGTAAGGATCACAAACAAGTAACTCTTTGATGTTTTCTAGCCGTCCATTTAGATGTCCGACGTATGAATGCTTCTGATCATTTTACTGATGTGATTTTAGTGTTGTAGCAGATAATTAGATTGCTTTGGGGTATCATCGGCATGCCACGTGTACAGCGGAATAGTACCCTAGCAACACCTTTGTTACACGTGAGACTCTTCTACCTTTAAAATGGAGCCAAAAAGGCATTCATTTGGATTACTCCGGAATCACAACATTTTGCTGAGATTTCAAAACACACCAAAAGGCAGTATTTAAAATACCTCCGATTCCATTTACCACCAAATCCAAGGCTGCCAAACGCAAGAAGTAGCTACTTGGATTTGAAATACACCCATTTACCTCTAAATCCAAGGTGCCTTCGACCCCTCATATTGACACCACTCATGTGCCAACAGGTGCCTTCCAAACTGCACATTAGCAACACTACTGTGTGCACAGTCCACAAAGGGGAATCAGCAAACAATTCCCCACAAAGGGGAATCAACAAACAATTCCCGTCTAGAGAATGGAATTCTAGACGAACCTAGGGGTGGCAATTAGTAAGCCAGCCCAGCCATGTCGAAACAGGGCCTCGGCCCCCAAAACTGGCCCAAGAGCCAGGCCCATGCCAATGATGAATGGCCCAGCCCATACCTTTGGCACTAAATTAGTTTGTGCCTAATTTCTGTAGTATATCCTACCTACAGAAAATGTGGGACACAGCATAAAAAAAGTGCGTGGTGTGAAAACCAGGATGGCAAACTAATTAAAAATCTACATGGTTGAAATTATTTGACAACCAGTGGTTTGAATGTGCATTTGTGGGCCACCTAATAAGTGATAGGTCTGATTTTCGCCCCAGTGGCCAGCCCAATAGGGAAAGGCAGGGCCGTTTTAGCCTAATCAGGGCCAGGATCAGGCCAAGGCTGGTGCCTTTTAGCCTGCTTAGGGCCAGAGCTGAGGGGATTGAACCAAGCTATGGCCAACCCGGCCCAGCCCATTGCCACCCCTAGACGAGCCTGCTGAGCACAAACAGCACACAATGTGCTACCACCAGGCCAAAACTGGAAAGGAAGTGGCTGTAAGGAATAGCAAGGAATCTGTGACATACATTTATCAAGTGGCAGTCACATGTCAACACAATCACTTGCAACACTGACCTTTTCTTGAACTGTTGTGCAAAACCAATAGGGAAAATTTTCAAACAGCTGGTCTCTAGCATGCAATTGCAGACAAACTCGATAGGCAGGATTAGCAATTTTGTATTAATAAAACAACAAACCTTAAATTAGAATATGAGGCCTAAAACAAGTGATCATGAAACAACATACTTGGCGAGCTTTAGCACCGATTTTGTTCAAATATGCTGCAAAAATCCTTGTTGACATGCGCACTCCAAATGATACTAAATAGTCTATTGTACATGGAGTCATCTCCTTCACTGAAGCAACCCCTTCTAGAAATTTCTCCAATTCCTCTAGCAATGCTATGATGATTACAAGACAAGAAACCAATATGGTTAGGCATCCTCATAAAAATCATCAACATCAATGAAACAAAAAATAGAGGCCAAAATGAGAATCAAAATCAAAGATATGATAAGTTCAATCAAGCAAAATATGTCTGCGCCATGATGAACTCCATAGCAACATAAATCCAAATTTTGAAAATCATATAAATTTAAGCAGTTTTAAGTTAAGCCCATCATAATAGGCTTATGATGATACCACATTAACATTTAAATGGGAGAAAGGACACTATTTTCTTGGAAGAGCAAATACCTTCCTTTTGGGTGTACTCTAATTAATTTGGCTGTCTCTAATATCCAGGTCTATTATGCCCCTTTTACATTGTCATATAGTTAAGCAGAAATAGCATCATCAAACAATTTCTCTGGCAACGGTTGGCATGTAAGAATGTTGCCAGAAGGACAATGAGGCAAAATCATTTCTTCAATTGTGATGAATCAAACTCTCTATGACAAACAGCTTTTGTGATCTGGTTATGAGGAAGAGATATTGTGTGGGGGTAATTAGTTGTTGGTATGGATTCTCTTACGTGGAGAAGGAAGCCTTGGGGAGACAATGATTGTCCTATCAAGATGTGGGAGACAATGATTGTCCTATCAAGATGTGGGAGGGCTATTTGGAATTTAAAAGGGTTTCTTTCAAAAGTGGCATTGGGTCTAGGTTGGGTTGGTTCGGGACCTTCAGGTTCTAGGATTATGTTCTAGAAGGATTCTTGATGATTTCATGAATCCTCGAAGCATGTATTTGAAAGCATTAAGTCTTTTTTTTAAAAGATTGCTGAAATATTAATAAAAAGCCCAAAGGCTAAAAAGCGAAACAGCAAAAACAGAAGAAAAAAAAAAAAGAAAAAAAGAAAAAGAAAAAGAAAAAAAAGAGTAAGCATTAAGTGCATGTCGGGAGATGGGGGTGTTGTTGGCTGCTTTTGGAGTCCTTGGTTTAGGAGACACATGAGGTATGAACAAATTGATAGTTACCTTAAGTTGTTGAGGGAGTTACAGAAGGTCTTCAGTCCTAGAGTGGGTAGCAGGAGGGTAGGATTTGATAATCTTTGTGGGGTCCACCTATAGTTAAGTTTAAGGGAGGAGTATGACCCGATCCCAAGTAATAGGCTTTGGGCCATTTGAGGTCTCTCTTATAGTAATTGATAATAAATGGATACATTAAATGCACGAGTTGCCAAAATTACTGGGTTGCAATTCTTAATGAAGTTTTAACCACGGTTCCTCTAGAACAAGAAAATAAGGGTTACCAATTGTTGCATCATGTGCAAGAGTGGTGGAATGAATGTACCATGACTCAGCATTGTCCTTTCACTAGGTCTGCATGGATCAGCTTTCTTTGACCATTTTGAGTTTCTTGGTCAATGCTTTCAGTCCCATTTGGATAAGTGATCCTGCAAAATTGGGATTAAGCTAATCCATATTATGATAGGTCCCTATCCTTCATCTCAGATTCACATCGCTAAAACAGCATTTCTTCCAATTAATCACAACTTTTGCCAGGTTTTTTTTTTTTTCCAGAAATTCCAAACTTGTGATTAGGTGGAAGAAACCACAGCTTTACTTATGGGAACCTAATATGAGAAGTACGGGGACTACTAAATCAGGACTAAGGTAATCCCATATTTTTGCAGGATGAACTACCCAAAAAAAAAAAGTAAGCCATTTTCAGACTTGTTGGAGGCTTGGGCAATAGATTTCAACCATCCTAGAGGTCGGGGTCCTTTACAAACCATTGCTTGGCTGGATCATTCCATCCATTTGGAGGGTCGCTACAAGATTTTTTTTGAATGAGATAATGAGGACAGAATGAGAAATAAGATGAGGAATGATTTCTTAGAAACCTAAGAGGCTCCCTGAAGTGGGGAAAACAAGGGCACATTGAAGTCATTGAAAATAGCAAAGAGGCTTATGCAAGGGGATGCAAGGTGAATGTCACCTATAGTCAGCATGATTCAGCTCGATTCGAGTTCTTCAGCAGATCTAGATCTGTAGATTATAGGATGTATTATTTGGAATAATTTGAGTGGAAAGAAATAAATTCGGTTGCTTGCTCCGAAAAAGAAAACAACCATTTTTTGGAGTGAAATGGGTGTTTTTTAGTCAAATCGGACCATTCAAATAAGGCAGAGATCCAACTATTTTTAAGATGTGAAGGAGTGACTGGGTCATTCTTGGATACTTCTGTAGAAGCATCAATAGGACGAGTTGGGGTCAGCCCAAGCCCGGCCCAATAGCGCTGACTGGGGCCAAATCCATAGTCAAACCATGTTCCCTAGGTCCATGGCGGACGTGATAAATACTAAGCAGACCCATGTCATGCCTAGGATTGCACAGCCAATATTCAGCTAAATGGCTTGGATCCAATATGCCATTTCTAGTTATCCAAGGAACAAATCTAGCGCAACCCAATCCAGTCCCTTTACAAAATTTTGAATAGGTCAACCACAGCCAAGGAGCCTCAACCTGAACCCAACATGATTAGCTATCAGGCTCGAACTCTAGATTGGACATGAACCACTGGCCCTGGGAGTCTAACCCAGGCCCGACAAACAACAGGCCAGGCCATGCAGTGTTACAACCTTGGGGGAGGGGTACTCTTTCAGCACTGTCGAAACCAGTTCTAGCAGATCGCTATGAAGGATGGCGAATTGAATGGAAGTTATCATAAAGGTGTACAGTAATTAACAGATTTCTCATTCATTCTGTGAGGCATTGGAAGGCAGACAGTCAATCTAGATAGGGAGTCAATAGATCCACTTAGAGAGATCAGGTCAAAATTCTGCTGCTAGCAATTTTGATTTAGTTCCCCGGCCTTACTTTCTTTAACAAACTTTTGTCATCATTGAGGAAGGGGAAAAATGAATGAAACATTTACTTCACGATCCCTAAATAGTTGCATATTAACCTGAGTTATCAATTTCGAAATATATGTGAAGTTCCATTCATGTTATCAAGAACAGAAACTCCATGCTTTGTTTTTAGCTGAAAGTTCAGCCTGTTTTGGCCTATTTCAGCAAGAATATTTCTGATTTTTTTTAAGCGATCATGGTCATTATTTCTCAATGACTTGAGGGCAAGGTCTTCTGTAATGGTAATGGTGGCCATAATGGCCACCACTGTTACCTTTACGATACAGGTCGTGACAGTTGTTACGGCTCCAATAACGACTGTTACAGTCACCTTTTGTTTTGAACAAAAAAAAAAAACTCGAAATGAATATAGCTGCCCCATAATGTTGAAAAAAAATAATCCAAAAAACATATATCTGCCCCGTAACAGATCATTACGGGGCTATTACGGCCTGTACAGGGAGCATAATGGGCCGTTAACAGCAGTTAGTAGTCTTTTTTTCTGTAACGGCTGTTACGGCCGTTACGACCCTGTAACGTGTAATGGTTGCCACCATTACCTTCACGTAATGGCCTTTACGGCACACCATGGTTGAGGGACATTCTCATTAAAAGAAACATTAACAGTGGTCTAGAAAGACTAAAAACATGTGAAATTCTCTCTTATAATAGAAACAAAAAGAGAATAAATGCATCCATCCTTTTTGAAACTAAACGCCTAGAAAGGCCAAAATGCTGAAGCATTTCATTTCAATAGGAAGGCATAATCCACGATGAAACAGTAGTGACAAACTAAGATCATTATGCCTGAAAAATAAATAAATAAATAAATAAATAAAAATTCACCATAATTAGAGACCAGATCTAATTCACCATGTCGCTTATTTGCCTCATCCCTAAATCCCCAAATTCAGAGAAGTTCTCTCACTTTCGTCCAAAATAACAATAATAATAATAATAATTTAAAAAAAAATAAAAATAAAAATGGTATATACACTTTCAGGTTCACTTGATTAACAGAAAAAACTAGATCTAGACAAACAATAAAGCCTCACAAGAAATGGTAGACCTATCCACTCCAAGCTCATTGACAGTCCTACAGAAAGCAAAGCAATGAGAAACAGGGATTAGAATAGGACTGATCGAAATTTCACACTTGGATGAGAAAAGATCTAAAAGCAATTGTTACTTTGTAGGGACATCAAAGGGCTAGACCTGGACCAAGCAAAATATAGATTTCGAATGTGGCAGGCGGACAAGCCTGGCCTGACCAGTTCAAATGTGGGCCTAAACCAACCCCAGGCATGGCCCTTTGACAGCCCTAACAACCATGATCACAAGCAAGCAGTGTACAGAAAGTAGCACCCACCTTGGAAAATCAGTCTTTCAAATACCAATACTTTGCCAGGCCAAAGAAAAATTGGCCAAATTCAGAAAATATCAGCTTAACATAAATTAAAATAAGCCATCTTTTATAGCAACAAACTAATTGAAAAATAAATGAAGTTACAAGCTACTAGGTTGGTTGAGAGGCAGAGAACCCAATACAAAGTGATGATTACATCACATCATCCTGAGCAAGGAAATCAACAAATCTCATCTGTCTGTTTCAATACATATGAGGAAGAGATGCAGACCATGGATGTTAATGCTGAATCTTTTCAGGGTCAATCAACCAATCTACACAAAGCTACAACAGTGTGAGTTGGGACTGGTACGGGTTTTCAGCCAAACCAAGCTCACTCTGCTGATTGCAATTCCATCAGCAACTTTTTTGAACATTACTAAAGATCAGAAAGAGAAGAATAATAATTGAGATCTTACTTGAGATGCAGTTCTTTAATAGATCTCAACTCATTAATGTTGGATACATTAGAAGCACCACAATCGACGGCCTTTTCCCCAGCCTAAGACACAGCCATTGCATCTTAAGATAAACATCGAACTATGTAAAAGTATAATTAAGAAAAATAAAACAACACAAACTGCAAAACTGGGTCCATGCATACCAATCGCAGCCTATTATTCGTCTTCTCCATTGCCGACAGAACAATTACGGGTTTTTCTTCAGGAATACTGAGAATAAGTTCGGCAACTTCCCTCATCCTTTTAGCTGATGCCACTGAAGACGCATCAAACTTCATGACACAGCTCAATTGCCCCACACTTCCATTGGGACTTTGCACAGTCTTGGACTTCGCACCCATAGAAGTGGCTCCTCTCACACAACTGCTTCTCAAGGCTCTACTTGTGCAACCAACAACTCTTCTTTGACACAAAAATCCAGCAGGCGAAGCTACAGATGCTGCAAACTTAATCCTTCTCGATGAAATCAACGGCAAACTCGTTCTGAATCCAGCATAAGGAGTTTCACCGCTGCAGAAACTCAACGAAGTTGCCATTCCAAAAATGCTAGAAATACACTCTCTTCCTACTATATTTTTGCAGATATATTATTTGACTAAATCCTTCTCTAGATGACGGAATCTAGGTTTCCCCAGAGTCCAAAATACAATAAATGAGCTTAATTCAAAATCCTCTCTGCTTCTAACAGAAATCTTTAAAGAACACGAATGCTTCAATCTAGCTGCTACAATTCAAATGGAATTTCATTGAATTGCTCAATTTCACGCACCACCAGCGAATTCCACAACACAAACATCCTCCATCGTCCTTTAAAAACCCTAGAAAATTCGCAAAAACAAACGAGAAGAAAAAAAAAGATATAACGGAGAAAATTAGGTAAAGACAATGAAAACTTAAAAGGGTAAAAAAAAAAACAAAAACGAAAAGATAGATTCCAGACGCAGCCAGAGTATCATGCTATGGAGCTATAACTGATGGACGAAGTTGGATGTCACACAGACATCGCGGTGCGCCCACGTAGCTTCCACTACAGGAACTTCGCGAAGGGAGGGGCATAGGCAATACAGCTGATGGCCCACCACGTAAGACCAAGATGGAGAAAATTGGGCATCTCTCTCTGCATCTGGTCGAGTCCAAAAAGGACGCATCTTCGATGGAGAAAAAGCAATTCAAAGACTCACAACAAATAGGAGGATTTTCATTTTTTTTTTCTTTTTTGGGTTAGCTTGTTAGTACACATCCATGTCAGTACACACTCTCCATGTTAGCCACCCCCACTAGGGATCGATACCAAGACCTCGAGTGTTGAAACGAGGTATCTCCACTCAGTCTGCCAGTTGAGCAATGGATCTGGGTGTAACGAAGAGAGGGATTGAAAAGAAGAGCCAGTTTCACGGTTCGTTACGTAGCGATGATTACTGGACTCTTTTTACAGGCCATCTTCAGCTCCACCTTTTTAGCTCCTTTCCCGTTCGCCGCCCCACCGCAGAAAATTAAAAACATTTTAAAACTGAAAAGACCAAAATGCCCCAAACCAAACAGAGAAATCCATGTATGAATCCATTCCCCCGAAAAACTTCCGGGCAAGAGGCTCCGTCAAGAAATTTGCGTCCAGTGAAATCCCACGCTACCTAGGATAGAGAGGATGGTGAGGGGGACCACGAGTCGTGACTACTTCTGTATGAGTGAGGCTTTCATTGGACCTGAACCCATGACAAAGTCATGGTCCATTGTTTATTTTAACATTTAATGATAAAAAAACTCAAAAAAATATTTAGATGAACGCACCTGATCAGCCGCTAGTTGCCGCCTGCCGAGGGTGGAGAGGAGAAGAGAGAGAGAAAAAGAGGAGGGCAGAGGGTTGTTGCCCCCTACCAGATGGAACGGGATGGCCGATGGGTGCCGAATGGGAGGGTTAGGTTTTTTCGGATTAAGGTGTGTTGCGGGTAAGGTAGAGGAGGAATTATGTTTTTTTTTTTATATATATATATATATACCCTATCTGACAACTCGAGTTGAGTCGGGTTTTGGATCCAGTCGAATTTGATGGATTGAGTTTTAGGTCAAGTTACAGGGTAGCTTGATCTCGACACAGTTTGAGTTTGAATTGGGCGAAGCCTATTCGATTCGGACTGACTCACCCATTCGGTTCGGGTTGAGTCGGGTCTAAACAAGTCGGACGAGTCGAATTAGGCGAGTCAAGTTGGTTCTTGCCTAGCTCTAATCTTGAAGACGGCTGCGTGCGTGGGTATTTATAAGAGAAAGAGACGCGAAGGAGAGAGATGTTTTGGAATTGACGGTCTAGATTGAATCAACACAGCTTCAGTTATTATCTAGCTACTCATATGTGTTGTATCCACACTGTATATCCATTTCTAGAGATCATTTCTAGGCATGAGCCAAAGAATTAGCCAAATTCAAAGTTCAAGTTCAATCCCAAGAAAATGGGGAGACCTTTGAGAAGATATTAGCTTACACTTCTACGCTTGGTCAACATAATAGGCCATAATGTCTCTCAATATCACTTGTCCTTCACTTATCAGCGTATTGCTCTGTAAATCACGTTTCTACTCGTAGACGGATGATTGATCCCGCTTTAATGTTTAATCTTATTTTTCCCACATTTATTATCGATTGTTTTCGAATTATTTTTATGAAATAATTGTTGCAACTTCTAAAGAAATTTAGTTTCTTAAGGAAAAAAAAAAATATAACCCTCATTGGAAGAATATTTCCTGTCTACCCAAATTATCTGGTAACAAACTTGACAGTTGGTTGGATAGGCTGGTGGTCATAATCTTGACCATTAGACCGCCCTATCTCAATGCCAAAGGCCGGTGTTTCAATTTGAATCAGATCAAATCAGTCCTGCCACTCTTACAAATTTCGAGTGCATACCACGTATACGAATTCTAAATTCTAAGCCAATAGGAGTAATATTAACTTCTTAATTGATGTTAAAGACATACGGTTACTAATGCAAAAAAAAAATGATTTACACTCAATTGAAAAAAGTCCTCATCTTGTCCACAAAATCTCTCAATCTTGGTTAGCATGATCAGCTATTAAATGAACTAAAGATGTGATTACCGAAACATTGGCCCTAGATTATTTGATAAGAGTTATATGATACGTTTCCCGCTTGTATACACGCACGGGTTTTAATACTGACATATGGGGCACATGGATGATCCACGGTCCACACGGTGGGCCACTATGGATGGACACCGTGAATCCAAAACTCGTTGACAAGTCTTGATATTTGGAATTTTAGCATCCTATGGACGGTTGAGAAGAGAATTACATCAACCGTTGACATTTATCTGAAAAGTGGTCGTTTGGATTTTCGGAGGGATTATCATCCATGGCGAGATCCAACCTGCCAAATGACCTAGATTCTGAAACGTAGGTCCCATTTGTCGGAAATGAGAATCAGTACTTGTCAGCTTCTCAAAATTCCAGCTCACGCGCCATACAAGTCCTGTCCAAGTGCGTGTTGGGATTGCGGCTCGGAAACAAATTGACTTAGCACAGTGCACCTGGGTTTTATAAGTTGCGTAGCAGGTGCGATTGCGCATTTAAAGTTATCCTTTTAGCATAGACCAACAGGTATGGTTTGGCGACTCATCGTCGGTGCTCCACTGGCCTACCATGATGTATGTGTTTCATCCATTCCGTTCATCCATTTTTAATATCATTTTAGGAATTGATCCCAAAAATTAGAGGGATATAACTCTGAGGTGGATCACACCACAGGAAAATAATAGTAACTGAATATCCACAACTAAAATCCTCCTAAGCCCCACTGTACTAGGTCATACGGAACAGATGAAGGGAAAAAAGCAAAAATCAGCTTTATCCAAAACCTTTATGGCCCCCAAAAAGTTTTAACGATTGATGTTCATTCAACACTATTTCCTGTAATGTGGTCCACTTCAAATTAGAATATACCTCATTTTTGGTCTCGTACCCTAAAATGATATATGAAAGTAGATGGATGGCATGGATGAAACACATACATCATGATGGGTCCACAGAACACCGACCACCAGCCACCGGGCTGGTGGCAGGGGAGTAGCGAATTCGTTTCCTAGGCCAACCGCCTCGACCGTTGTTGCTGGCCATCTACAAGGCGTGGATTAGCTACGGACGGAATGAATAAATATCTCGAAGTCGGTTGGCTGATCATTATGTATGTGTTGTGTCCACATTGTCTTTTTGTTCGGCAGAATCATTTTAGGGCATGAGCTCAAAATTAAAGCAAATCCAAAGCTGCAGTGGACCCATTACAGAAAGTAGTGAGGACAATGTCTCCACTGTTGAAACCTTCTCAAGGCTCACCTTGATGTTTATTTGAAATTGAACTTGTTCATAAGTTCATATAGACATGGTGTGAATGTTGGAAATCGATGCCCATGCTGATTTATGCTTGTGGTGGGGGTGCTTTGGATTGTTGATGCAATAGATTTAGAGTTGTCCCTAGCTACTTAATTCAAAACTCTATAGTTGGGTAAAACCTGCAGAATCTGTAAAAGCCAGAGAATCTGGAGACTCTCTTGCTTTAAGTTGACTCCTGATCCGCAACCCGGGATTCTGAGTAAGGGACTTCAGTTTCAAAGAGGGAAGGTGTTAGGCACCCTCTCTGCCCGTACAGATGTACAGTCTCTACTCCATGTGGTAAGTTGATCTTAAGAGATGAAATGATAGAATGCAAGGCATTAAAATGAGATTAGACAGACTCAAACTTTTGATATGGTAGGGTCTAAAATTTCGGCAAGCCGCAAAGTATATGTTGAGGGTCAAATATTACATATTATCTTTCATTTATATATTGGTTTTATGAACATGATAATTCTTAATATTCTATTTTACTCATGTTTGTATTGTAAGGTGAATTTAAAAGCTTAAATTGAAAATGGTACTAAAAGTATGGATTTGATGCTCAAGAATCACCAAGGTAAGGAATGGATCTTAGGAGATCAAGATTGAAGAATTTGCATGCCAAATATCCAAGAAAACCAAGTGAGGAATGAAGAGAATTAAAGATTTGAAGTGAAGAAAAAGAATCTTGAAATCGTCCTAAAAAAGCGTATTTTGAACCTCTGGGTCATTTTGTGAAATAATGCAGAGTGAAGTCTATTTTGAAAAATTGTGAAGAGTGAAGTTTATTTTAACAAACTACTTACATTTGAGGCAGTTTCCAGAGTTTTCCAAATAGGTGTGAAAGTTAGAGTTTCACAACTATAAATAGGACTCCTTATGATGTTTCTAGGTATCATCTAAGATTTGAAGGAGTAAAGCACAAGGGTAGAGAGCTGTTGTAAAGTGTTTTTCTTCTCTTTCTCCTTAGTTTTTCATATTTTTTTCTAAGGTTTTAAATCCAATCATGTCTATGGTTGGTTAAACCTCTTAGCTAAGACTAAGAGGTGAAGCTTGTAGCATAATGAGATGTTTTTATTGCTTTAATTCATGTTTATGCTGAACTCCATAGAGTCTAATTTGATATTTAAGGATTACTTTCAGTTTTTAATGGTTTATTGTGACTTAAATTACAGTAGATTTGCAATAGCACTGAGTATCTTCTTTTCCTGATTTGAGATTGTGAAATTAGTAAGTCCTGTTGTTCACCATCGTCCCTTGGGCATGGTAGGGTGATGGAATCCTTCCTAATCTTCATAATTCTCCTACTTTGAGATTATGATATTGGTAAATCCTGTTGTTTGCCATTGTCTCCTGGGCATGGTTTAGTGATGGAATCCCTGTCAATTATCATAGTTCTCTTTTATTGAGAATTAGATTAATAAAAGTTCAGATTTAGTTTTATTGATATATTTTCCAATTGGATAGGATATGACTCCAATTCTAATTATGTTACTTGAATCAAGTAAGATAGCTCCCTGATCACTACAAGTGGATCCTTGGCACCCTAGTTCCCTCCTTTAAATTCTTAGTTTTAATAACTCTATTCACAATTTCTCTCTCAAATACTTTAGAATTAGTTTCACATTTTCTTCTAGTTTTACTTCTAGTTAATTTCAGAAATATAAAAGTTTCAGTCCCCGTGGATACGACCTCGGTATTACTGAGATTATTACTACATCGCGACCCTACACTTGGGGTTGTCAACAAGTTTTTGGCGCCGTTGCCGGGGAATGATGGTTGCATTTTTTTTGGGTTTGATTAGTTTTGGAATTAGGTTAAAATTATGATTTTTCTACTTTCTATTTTTAGGTTAGGATTTTTTCAGAATTATTTTATAAACTAACTTATCTTTCTATTTTTAAGTTTAGAAACTTTTCTTTTTTATTTTTAAAATTAATTTACTTTCTAATTTTAGTATAAAAACTTTCCTAATTTGTTTATTTTTTAGAAAATTTCGTAATCCGTTTTTAGAAATTAATTTTCTTTCCTTTTTCTGTTTTTAGAAACTAACTTACTTTCTATTTTTAAAAATCGTTTTTTTTTTTGAAACTAGGTTGCTTTCTTAGTTCTTTTTTAGAAACTAATTCACTTTCCTTTTTTTTCTGCAGGATCCAAAATACAAACTTCTAATTTGGTAACTTCTTTCTAATTCTCTTTCTTTCTATTTTCAAATTTAGAAACTTTCCTAATTTGTTCTTAGAAACTAACTTTTCTTTCTATTTCCAGTTTTAGAAACTTTCCTAATTTTTTTTTTAGAAACTAACTTTTCTTTCTATTTCTAGATTTAGAAACTTTCCTAATTTGTTTTTAGAAACTATTTTCATTTTTTAGAAACTAATTTGTTTTCAGGACTAACTTTTTTGTTTGTTTTTAGGTTAGGGTTTTTTCTAATTTATTTTTAGAAACTAACATTGTTTTCTGTTTTGTAAGATCTTAACATAGAACTCTCCAAACCGATTAACTCCTTCTAACTTCTCCTATACTTACTTTCCATATTGTTTTATGAATTTTCTTTTATTCTATTTTAGGATTAGGTTCAGGATTAAGGTTTCACCATATATATGCAAGAGTGGGAACGTCAGTATGATGAGCTAGTTTTAGAGAATGTGAGAAATTGTGAAGGAATGTCAGATGATTATATTAGGAAACAACCTATGTCTCAAATTTTTTCTAAAACCATCATCGAGAACTAACCAAAATACAATGCTTCACTGGTTAAGAAGTCCTTACGCGATCATAGGCAGGAGAATAATTACAATCCACAGATTAAGAAAACAGTACGTGATTGTTGGGGTTATCATAGTTATGGGAGCGAGAACTATTATCACCCATCAGACAAGAAGAAAACAATGAGAGATTATATTACGCGTGATAATATATACCAACAACTATCAGACTTCCCACCTATGACCCGTACAACTATGATTAGTGGAAACATCAACATTGGAGAGATGAACCAATAAGTGATTATAGTAACTATTCTCTTGGATCCCCTACCTTTGAAATCCAACCAGAAACGATCTAAGAGGATTCACGTCTGAATTTCATGGACTATCAAGAACAGTTCAACAAACTTGTCGTAGGCATAATGAAATCATTAAAAGCGATTGAATTGCGCCTTGATAAGGTTGAAAAGGCTAGGTTATCATAATCTCAACCCAATCTAGAAACACAATGCGAGGAAAGTGATCCTGACTCACTTGTGGAGAGTACTGAAATTGAGAATGAAGAGTTGGATTGTGTTAACGAGCATACGGCTTAATTTTTCGAAGAGTCGATCTCGATGACTGTCCAAAGGAATGATCGAGAGACATGGGTGTCTTTCAAATATAATGATACTGACATGCTCCAGTCATATGACACACTTGACTTCAATGAGGAGGAAGAGGCTAATTTATTTAAGCCTCAACTTAACCTAGGAAAATAGTGTGAGGAAAGTGATCTCATCCCACTTATAAACTATACTGAATTGGAAGATGATAAGTATTGAGATGAGAATCATTAGTTGATAGCCCAAGATTCATTGAAATCGATTTCAATTATGGTTAAGGAAAGTGATCACGAGATACAGGACATTGTCGACTATAATAATCTACTCCACCCATGTGAAGGAAGAGTCCCTTTCAAGTGAACCGCATGACTCTTTTGAGGCGTGTGTAGACCACTTCCTTGATTTAGATTATAATATGATTAGGGAGATGGACAAGTTGCCCGATATGACTCTAGAATTTGAAACTACTTAGTTAAGGACACCTTCTGAGCCATCAACACTTGACGATATAATGTCTTTATTGAGTAGTAATAATAAATAGAGAGTTGCGAGGATACCTCATTTCAACACTCAAGGTCTTGGTATCTATCCCTAGCGGGGGTGGCTAACATGAAGTGTGTGTACTGACATGGGTGTGTACTAACAAGCTAAACACCCCCCACCCCACAAAAAAAAAAAACAATGAACAGAGTCTTCACATCAATGCGCATACTGATCCACAATCTGTTTATGCAAGGTAGGATAAGATGTATCTAGTGACAATTGACTCTCATCAAGGTGAAGAGTAAGAGATCATGTTTTTCTCTATTCTAAGAAAAGACGAAGGAATCATTGGGCATATCATGTAAGGCTCGTATCCTAGTCCGTACCGTTCCTTAGACTTCCACAATTCTCCATGTCAAATTCTAACAACCCCTGACCTGTAGTCGGCGTTTGTGTATGACCCTGAGTTACATCACGTATATCTGAGTCGACTCGACTCGAGACTTGTAACATTACGACCGCACTGTCGCCGTGGTTCCAACGCCGTGTCTTGAGCACCGATGCGATGCCCTATCTAGGAGTTGTGGGCCCGCATTTATTTCGAGGAAACGCCGCGCTTTGTGAATCCCAAGAGAATCTCTACCATTTATCACATCAATCAATCAATCAAGTACAACCCATACCTAGCCCATCCCTTTCTCACCAACAAGGCATGACACCTATCCCTCTCTCACCCAAAAGTCAACTCTCATGTCATCTCTCCTTACACCACCATACCTCTCATCCCATCCCTCTTACACACTCATCCCTCTCTCCTTACATCTCCCATCTTTCACTCATTCTCTAACATTTTTCCTAGCAACCAGGAGAGAAATAGACTAAGGAGAGAAAAGAAGCCAAGAGAGGACCCATCTCCCTATCACCCAATCTCACCATCTAACCATCCAAACTTCATCATCCACCATCAAAGAGAAAGCCTAGGAGCTAAGTAGTCCAAAGAGCTAAAGAAGAAGGCAATTGATGGGTGTTTTATAAGATTAGATTTCAATTTTTGTGATGGGCCAAGTGGGGCCTACCGATTGATAGTATGGATCCTATTTGGGACCCATTTTGATGTATGTATTGTAATCTTAGGAGGGCTCATAGTGGCAGAGCTCTCTCTCTCTCTCTGTCTCTCTTCTGTGATGATGTGTATGTGTGTGGTCCACTATGATGTATTATATCCATGCCATCCATATGTTGGCCTATTTGTCTGGACAAGCCCAGATGAAGAGAAAACATAAATATTAGCTTGTTCAAGCTGCTGGTGGGTCCCACACGTGTGGACCCATCTCATGCATGTGTTGCATTTGAGCTGTCCATCTGCTGGACGGCCAGTAACACCTGGTTGCTGTTGACGTCAACAAGTTTTGTGGTCCATCACGATGTATATGTTTTATTCGTCCATCTGTTTTTGGATGTGTGGGGTCCACCCCACACGTGCTACATGTGTGGGATGGGACCCACCTTGCTGTATGTATTTTATATCCCTATCATCCACCTATTTTGGATGTCAGCAAGCTATGGGTCCGATCATGAGATATTTGTTATATCCCAGCCGTTCATCTCCTGAACAGTGGGCTAGCAGCCCACCAGCTGCTGTATTGACGTCAGCAGTTATGTGGGTCTGATCCTGAGGTATGTGTTATACCCCAAACCGTCTAGCCGTGTGGCCCACCACGTGGGACCACCATGATTTTCCACACCGTCCATTTACTGGACAGGTGGGGCCCACCTTGATGTATTGTTGTATCCCAACTGTTCATCCACTCTACGAGCTCGTTGTTAGGTTGGAGATGAGAAATGAGACAGATCTGTCTATCAGGTGGACCATACTACAAAAATCAGTGGAGGATTGAATGTCTACCATTGAAACTCGTTTGGGATCACAGAAGTTTTGGATCAATATGAAATTCATTTTTCCTCTTAATTCAAGTCTTTGGGACCTTATAAATGGATTGGATGGAAAATAAACGTTATGGTGGGCCCTGTGAATTGTTAATGGTGAAATCATTATCTCCACTGCTATTTGTAGTATGGTCTAGATGATATTTCGATATGATTGAAAGTGCCTTGGTTTGTCAATTAGCATGAGTGTTGAGTCAGCTAGACTGCAGAGCCTCATAGGAAGATCGTTAAAGTGTCTGCCTCAACCGGATATGTGCCTGAACTCGCCACAGGTAAATCTAAGCCTCACATCCCATGTCCCAAAACACCAGGTAGTTAAAACCCTTAAAACAAATTAGAACATTATAGGGTTTTGAGTTAGAAAACTTTTGCTAAATTTAGAAAACTCTAAGTTTTCTAGCTCTATCGATTTTATTGATATACTGATTGATATTATTGACATGCGCTGTCGATGTCCTCGATGACTAAACGATATCATCGAAATGAGGACAAAATATGTCTAGCAACTGCATACTCATCTAGATAGAATTATCGATGGATCGATATACCTATCGATATCATCGATATTCAAATCTCGAGTCTATCGAAGTTGACTCGATAAAATCGATAGCAGAGAAAATGAGTCCCTGTTTTTACTAAGAAAAATTATAAGATCGTCGATATATCGATGTTCTCCTCATTATCATCGGAATTCAAATCTCGATGATATCGGAAGGCCTTTGATGATATTGGTCTTGGGCTCACAGATATCCAACAAATATTTCAGGATAATTTATCTTTGATCGAGGGTTACTCGATAGAATCGATATTCAAATATCGATGATATCGATACAGTATCGATTGCATCGAACATGGACATAAACTGTCCAACAAGCTTAATGGAAAATCCGTTGGATTTATCGATGTATTGACACGGCTATCGATATCATCGACATTCAAATTCTGATGATATTGAAGGTCCTTCGATCATTTTTGTAAACCTGAAATATTTCAAGGCAAGTCTCTCTCATTTTCAAATATCGAGGAATCGATCCTCATCTCGATTAAATCGAAGTTCGAAATCGGATGACATCGACACTTATTTCGATTCCATCGACAAGCTTGCAAAAGGTTTCAAAAGCATATGACATTTGAGTTTGTGTCATCGAGTGGCCCATCGATACAATCGAGAGTATATGCTCGATGATATCGAACCCGCTTGATGATATCAAACTCTGTTATAAATATGACCGTTTTATATCCGTTCGAACATTTTGCCTATATAAAGAGGACTTGTCTATTGTTGCTGGTAGAGAAAGAAGAGAGTGCTTTTGAGTGTTTAACCTTAAATCATTTATCCAAAGCCCTTTCTTTCAAGGGAGTTCATCCTCCAATCCACCCTCATCATTGATATTCAATAAAGTGGATTGGGGAATGAACTTCCGCATTCAAGGATCCTCCAGCTACCACCTTAATGGCAAATTATTAAGCTGAGATACCTTGAATGCATAGATGATTGGAATCGCTCTATTTTCCTTATAGGAAAACATGTAAGAGAGCAGGATTCCATCATAACCTTGACCCAATCTGTCGCCATATATTAGTACATCTTCTGAGTTGTGGATCAAGGAAGCAGAAGATTCTTCATCAACAAAGGAGGAGATCTTCGACAATATGCTGAAAGGGACTCATTTGCTTATCTGTAAGTTATCAGAGTCCAGAAGACCCTTGTAATCATTCCTTTATAGGATTGGGTCTAAGGTGTTTCTTACCCCTTGCAAGTCCTCTAGGAGGCCTCCGGTGGGAGTGTACGTGATGGGTGCATTGTGTTGACTCTTGCTCTGTGGAGAGCATAAATAGTTAGGGTCTTGTAGAAGATCCTTGGCCAGTGTGCCTAAAAGTGGGTGCATTGTGTTGACTTTTACCCGTGAGAGCATAAACGGTTAGGGTCTTGTGGAAGATCCTTGGCCAGTGTGCCTAAAAGTGGATGCTTTGTGTTGACCCTTGCTTGTGAGAGCATAAATAGTTAGACTAGGTGTAGGTTGTAAAGGTTAAAGGTGAACCTGATTTAAAACCTTGGGTTTGGAGTGAACCATGTGAAACCTCCTTAGTGAAATCCGGTACACTCAAGGGTTGAGTGTGTTACTGGGAGTGGAGTAGACAAGTAGTCGAACCACTATAAAAATGATTGTGTTTGAGATTGTTATTGTCTTCCATTTGCTCATATGATTTCCTTAAATACTTTCATTATCTGAGATCACACCTCACACACACGCACAGTCATATCCATCATAAACTAGTCTGCATATTGTTCATCTCTCAAATAGTTTGTGATTGGATCCTCTACCAGGCTTGGAAGCCAGTAGAGTTGCTTTTGAGTAATCATAATATATGCTTGTTATATGGATTAGAGTAATAGGATTTTAAATTATTATAAAATTATTAAAAAAGTCCTATTCACCCCCCTCTAGGACATATTGGCATATTCCTACTTCAACTAAAGTGGTATTTACCGCAATTTCAATGATTCCTTTTCTTGGGTAATGCTCCATAATGGTCTTTATAAATAGATGAATGGTGTATATAAAAGTATAGTGTTTTACTCATACGTGTGGGTCCCACCTTGATGTGATGTATATTGGGCCTGTGTGAGAGGCCCATTATGATGTATTCGAGGCCCATGGGACGTGACCCATTGTGATATATCTGAGGCCCATGGTGTAACATCTGATTCTCATAACCCATGGATAATCGCTCGAGTACGAGAACCCAAGGGTTACGTCATGAAATACGGATTCATATACACGACAGTATAGCAGTTTTCATGGCATATTATAAAGAGGACTTCTACGTAAGTAAAATTATCGTGAGGATTAATAAGGAAAATTATAACAGCATGTGTACCAATAAAATTAAATCCCTCAGTAGGGGATTTTTAATTACAATACTCAAAATAAGCGACATGAAGATAAAGTCTAAAACATGAAAGTAAATATATATCCTATATTATCAGTTGAGACCCAATGGCTTAACTACATTGGTATGAAGGCTCTCCTTGCCAAACTCCTACTCAGCCATCCCTGGAATCCCATCATAGGGGTCTTCATCTGTTCATCATATCCATGTCTATTTGGTGCAACCGCATGATTGGGTGAGTAAAAACTGAGTGAGAATTTCTTGTAAGGATTCGTGCATATCAAGTTATTCCAACATAGTACAAACCAATATATTAAATCATAATGAGAAGAATATGAACTTATATATAATGGAGGTATGAATGTATGCTCAAGTCGCAATCTGGGGATGCACATCTAGTTGTCAAAATAAAAGGTCACCCAAGGAGAACTAGTCACCTAGAAAAATACTCAAAGGTACACCCAAGGAAAACTAGCCGCCCGGAAAAGACCATGCAGACCGCCCGTAGTAGGTTATCTACCTGGAAAAATTCATGTAAGTGAGTGCGCCCAAGGATGTCTAACCTCCTTGACAAATACATGGAGTACGCCTGAGAAGGTTCTAAAATCTCAGAAAAAGCCTCATGTAAAGAAAAGCGCCCAAAGTGACCCAAATGCACAGGTTTTGTGAGTTAAACTGAAGTGTTAAAACTTTCAGTAAATCGAACAGAGTGTGGCTTACATTGAGCACTCGAAAAAGCTCATATGTCATGCGTGAATGTCATATACCATGATGCTCATGCACATTCCATATGATTAACAAGATTACTCTCATAAGCATAATCAGGACTTGTAGTCTTTTAATAGGATATCTAGCATTTAAATATGAGCTCAATATAAATTCATTTACTTTCCCAAGGTCCAAAGGAGGGCCCAAAAATGATATTTCAAACATATTAGGATAGTAATAGGATTTCTACACATCTTAAGAAAAGACATATTCATTGTACATCTTATGAGATAGAAGGAATATAGGCATCATGATTCTTTTCTCCACTAATAAAACTATGTACAAAATTGAGAAATTGTTAGGATAGCATAAAGAATGCAATTCTGAGTCTTAGTCACATAATTATTAATCATAAGACTTGAGTGATAGAAGTTAATGAAATAACTCATGTTCACCACATCCAAATGAGAAACTAAGGAACCAAGTTATTATTTGCAATATTCTAATACTTCATTAACTTCAATTTAAAATTAATCTAGCATATATATGGAATTAATGGAGCAACCTCTTCATGGAAACAAGATCCATTACCTCTTAGTGCAAAGAGTAGAAGTACACATGTACGTAAGCAATTTCAAATGTGGCATGATGTGCGTAATACAATTCTTATAAGATGGATTAAAACAACAAGATTCAAAACAATCCCATGTGATTAGCAATGTCAATTCAAGATTAAAGGAAGCAAAATTAACACATACACAATTAAAATATCTTTATACTTTTAGGCTTAAGTATCTTAGAATTCAATAAAATGAGGAAGCCATGTGGGATATCCCTCACTTAGAGATAATGTTCTTCTCAACTTGAGCCTTCTTATGAGGTGAGTATATGAGTTCCTAAACCAAGGAATAAAAGTCAAATTCTATTCTAATTTAGGCACAAATTGTAGATAATTTGAGATTGCCTTCACTTACTTGATTTGAGATTGACTGAAGTGAAATAACTTTCAAGGATATCAGTTGCAAATAGTACCTGGATGAGGCATTTCAAGATTCCAGTGAGTCATGACTGAGTTGACTCAGATGGGGTTTTCAACTAACGATTAAAGAAGTTAGTTTTAAGAGATCTACTAACCTCGAGGTTAGGCTACTAATCCATTGAATCCCATGCTCCAAATTCATTTTCGGATGGTTTCTAACATGGGAGACGACCTAACTCAATTGGGAGATTGGCCGAGTCAACCCACTGCCGAGTGCAGGGTTGATTCAGTAGGAAGACCAGTCGAGTGAGCCCCCAACTGGGTAATTCTGGATCACCCAGGATTGGGCCTTAAACTTACGGTAATGAACTGCAAATCAGGCCTAGCTGAGTTGGAGTTTTCCACCCTGAACTGAACCAGAGTCATTGACTCGGTAGTGACTTAAGTCAAATGACCATCCACTAGCTGGTTGTGGCGAATCATAGCTCGGCTCGAAGTGGAAGTTCTTACTCCGGACAAACCGATCACGACCATGATGGTAGATCAGGGTTCTCACCCTGGAATGCGGAGTTGAGTCACTCAACTCATGACCGAGTTGAGGTGACCAGGAACCCAAATGGATGAGCGGCTAAAATTCGAAAGGAATAGAGGGAGGGTAGGCATGGTTACTTGATTAGAGGCTATTCAGATGCTGAAAGGAAGTTTGGAATGACCGGTTTCACCCGTGGATGATGTAGCTGGATGGCTAGTTGGTTTGGGACTTGATTTATCTGGCCGAGTCAAGCGGCAACTAGAAACCGGTTCCAGCAGCTACTACTCACTCTCTCCCTTCTTATATCTCTCTCACAACTTCTTCCTCTCTCTCAATCTTACTTCTCTCTCTCTCTCTCTGTTCTCTTCTCAACAGACGAATTTCTCCACTGAGTTGGGTTGCAACTGGTTATGCAACTCGCTCCAGCGGCACTCTCTCGCTCTCTCTTTCTTTAATTCCCCTTGGGATTCACCCTAAAATTAGGCTACTTATAGCCCTTTCTATTTCTAGGTCCTTCTATGGCTAATCTCCAAGATTAGCGTGCTATTAATGTGAGTCGGTCGAGAATAGGTTGTCATCAGGGTCTCACTGCACATCGGATCTTACGTAGGGGTCTATGATCTAAACTCGGATAGGTATTAAAGGGGGTGGGCCACACGATGGATGACTTCGATCGGAGAAAATACCCCCTATAAGATTCGTCATAAGTGGTCAGTTGGGGAAGATGACCCCACGATCATGGCATTTTCGCCTTGACTGGTTGATCCATTGATCAGGTGTCTTCCACTGGTTTGGGTGATGGCGAGAGAGCATGTAACACCCCGGTTACCTAAACCCGAGTACACTACTCGTTTTTCAAAAACCTGAGTGTTAACCTTTAAAATATCCCGAATTTTCACGTACATTTTTTCTTCTTTTTATCAGAGTTAATAAACCAGTGGAATATGAGCAAATTAAGTATAAGAGGGAGTTCAAACATACATAATCAAGATTTGAAGTGGTTACCCAAAAACTTATATAAACCAATATCTTAACTTATTACAAGGCTTACATTATAAATTAAAATGAGAAGAAATTAGAAAAGAGAGTCACAAGGTCTTCTGGCTCCTCCTAATCCACATGAACACCAGTATGCACATCATCTACGTCTCCTGCATACTGCATGCGGTTCGATAACGTCAATGGCTATCCAGTGAGGTATAACCCTCAAGATTTATCGCAGCATCAAGATAATTAAGCATAGTTATTAGAGACAGTATATAACAATTATTACACAATGATTATCATGGGAATCAGATAAGGTTCATTAGATATGCATTCATTAAATAAATCACATAAGGTAATCTTCTTTAAATGCATGGATGCATGCACATGCTTACAGACCTGGGGATGCACATCTAGCTAGTAAAAAGTCACCCAAGGAGAACTAACCACCTGAAAAAGACGATACAGACACTCACGGTAGATTAACTACCTGGAAAAGGCTATTTAGACTACCCGCGGTAGATGAACTACCTGGAAGAGGCCATGTAGACCGTCCGCGGTAGATGAACTACTTGGAAAAGTCCATGTAGACCGTCCGCGGTAGATGAACTACCTGGAAAAGCCCATAATAATATATAGATCACCCAAGGAGGACTAGTCATCTGAAAAAGTACACAAACGTACGCCCAAGAAGGACTAACCACCTGAAAAAGACCGTAATATATGCCATAAAAATGCATGATTAGCTCAACCATTATTAATCCAATTTCAAACAATCCATTTAGGAAAGCTCAAGGGTCATTATGGGGGGTTTGTCGCCCAGCATAGGCCAACAGCTCAAGCATAGTGTCCCATTCCATCATCTCTGGCTCATGAGGCTAACAAATAGGATGTTTAAAGGTAACCTACACAACTAGTGGCCGATTATAGTTCTACAAGTGGGACTTATCACCGTAAGGTTATATGAAGATGGTTCCTTAAAGCCACTTAGGGCAAATATTACATCAAGCCGCATAGGGCAAACAAATCCATCTCAAAGATGTGATAAAAAGGAAATATCCCAAAAGCCACTTAGGCAACAATTGATCCAAAAGATGGTAAGTTCACTAGATAATTCCATTTAATCTATTATGCAAATGACCACTAATTCAAGGACCTTTAAATACATCATAAAGAAATCAAAAGTGGTAAAACAAGTCACGTGCGATATCAAAAGTACTTGTATATATAAAGTGTTCTATTCAAATCAAAATAGGAATGTTTGATATCATACTTGAATTCTAAATCTAGCCATCAATCATTTATGAAGAATTATACGAATGGAACTAACATTTATCATCATCTTCTATTAATATTAAATTAAGCAATTAGTGAAATAAATGAACTAAGATAACCATCATAAATTTGGAAAAGCTTAAAGGGTGATCCTTGCCTTTAAATTAAGTGTTGGAACAAGAATGCTCCGATGCACGAATCCAACTTGGACAATTTAGATTCTAAGCTCTGCACACCATCTACGGTTAAGATCTAACCTCAGGATTTGATCTCCAACCTACATTTTAAGGTTAGTCCTTTTAGGAATTCTAAAATCTAAGTTGTGCAACGGATGAAAATGAGTAGTAGAGGTTATAACTGATGATGATAATAACACTACTTAGTATAACTATCTAATATAAATTTATAACCTCAATTAAAATCTTCGACAATAGTAATAAGATGATGTTAATCGCTAATTTTAAATGAATTTAATAGTGAAAGTAATTAACGACAAAAATCTGATTTGTGAAGAGAATGAAAACGGCTCACCTGCGTTGACTCGGTTGAGTCAACTCGACTCACCCTCACATATTCCACCTAGTTTCTCTTTTCTTCTCTTCTTCTCCTTTCTCCTTTCTCTTTCCTTCTTTTTTTCTTTTGCAAAGAATTTTTAGCAAGGTCTGGATCTGACCAGTCAGTGAGTCAGAGACCTGACTCGGTTTTGAACCGAGTCAACCCAGTGACTCGCCTTTCTTCTCTTCTTCTTATCTTTCATTCTCTCTTTCTCTTATTCTCCTTCTCTTCTACCGTTGGACCAGACAGAGTCTGGGCTTGACTAGACCACACCCAATGTGGTCAGCAACTCCCTTGGCCCAGCTTGGTGTGGCAACACAGCCATACCTCTATCTCTTTCTCTTTCTCCTCTTTCTCTTCCTGTTTTCTTCTTCTTCCTCTCTCCCATTTCTTCTCTCTGTTTTCTCAGGGATTCAACATCACTCAGACCAAACACAAGCCTGGATTCGACCCATAACTCGATTGCAACTAGAGCTAAGTTGAGTCAAATTGATGTGTTGTAAGGTCGACATCACCCTTCCCTCACCAATCTTCTTCTTTCTTTTCTCTTTCTTCTTCTTCTTCTTCTTCTTTCTCCATTGAAAAGACCATGTGAAACCCCGGATTCAATCTGAACTCACCATGACTCGAACCGAGCCGACCTACTAGTTGCGGCAATGGCACCCTTCTCTCACCAATCTCTCTCTCACTTTCCTCTTTTGGCGAATCCTGCCCTAAAAGGAAAGAGGCTATATATAGCCTTGAGGAAGTCCAAAAGGATCGGCTCTTAATCAACCAATTAGTCACACTCACGGTTTTGGTTGCTTAGCCTAGGGTGTTTTATGGCCATGAAATCGAATCAAACCTACATGGCTTTGATTAGACATATGGGATAACCTTTTGGGTTACTAACCCACCCAACATGCGGTTTTGATCACCGAATGGGACCCATTATTCGATGGTGGGTAAATGAGGAAGAT
Organism: Magnolia sinica; assembly: GCF_029962835.1. Lineage (NCBI taxonomy): Eukaryota > Viridiplantae > Streptophyta > Magnoliopsida > Magnoliales > Magnoliaceae > Magnolia > Magnolia sinica. Next base: position 3,896,044 of record NC_080575.1, on the reverse strand, counting down.
GATCACGCTGTTAATGGCAGATCGTCAGTTTATGGTTGATCCTTCGATCCGCAATGTTCGGATGGAGTGGATTTGATCACTAACCAGTGTGAGACCTGCATTTTGGAAGGTTATGATGAAATCCAAATGGTTTGAGAGATTTTCAGCTGCGGCGATATTTCCTGCGCCATCTCATGCGGCTGCTAGATAACCAAACTACCACAAAAGGGCTTTAGGAAGCCCTAAATTCGACGCACGAGAGGCTTCAAAGGTTTTTGGAAGAGGCTGTGTGGCTGGGATTGAGCCAGCGTTCAAAACGGTAAGATTCCTTCTGCCTTTTCATTCGTTGTGGAAACTAGGGCTGAAAGTCGGGCGGGTTGGGTCAGGTTGGTGCTCAACCCTAACCCAACCCAAGGTTCCTATACCTCAACCCTAACCCAACCCAACCCAATCTCAGGTTGGGAATTCTTAACCCAAGCCCAACCCAAGTGGGCTCAGTTGGGTTGATCGGGTTGGTTGGGTATATACATGCTAATATTTTCGTTATTACATTAGTTTATTATATTTCAATATATGACTTATTTTTTGTATTTATAATTTTATTAATTATATATGTGATTATTCATTATAAAGAACTTCATTTTTTTCTTTAAAAAACAAGCTAAAATATAAGACAACTACTCCCTTAAAAGTCATGTAGCATAGCATGAAGTCTATTTGGGAGAGAGAAATCTGGCACATGTTGTTAGCTTGAGTCTTTGGAAATGACGTGGATAAATGAGACTCGGCATCACTAGTGTACATTTGACATAAATGATCCACACTCAATTATAATTTATAAGTAACTTATATATTGATCGAGTTCGGGTTGGGTCGGGTAACTCGAGACCTCAACCCAAGCCCAACCCAAGTTTTATCGGGTTGGTGTTTGTATAGCCCAAGCTTAAGATCGAACTCGAAATATCCTACCCGATCCCAACCTAATGTCAGGTCAGTCACGGGTCGGTCAGGTTGAACCCGCCCAACTTTCAGCCCTAGTGGAAACCCTCAAGCAAGGGCTGATTAGCGGGCTGAGATTTCTCTGAACGAACAGTCGAGATAGAGCATTCTACTTAGGGTTGCGAGCTCCACAAGGTGAAATGGATTTCCATTTCGGGAATGTGTTGTACGCGCATTGGTTTGTGCTAGGGATCGTAAGCACACATGTGCATTTCAGTGTGGGATCAAACCTAGGTTCGAACGAATTTGAGTCCCCTACATGGTGGACGGTTTAGATCAGGCCAATGAACGATGATTATGGCCCATCGATCACAACAGTGGACGGCTATCCGTCATTGGCAGGAACAATTCAAAAGGATGAGGGATTTCCTTCATTAGGCTCGGGTCAAACGTAGTTTGACCCGATTTCAAGTTTAGTACACCGTGAGTGCACATTATTGCGTACACACGTGACAAAAAAAGGGGTCCACAAGATGTTCGTGGGAGATGCACTCCGTTCACTCGTCTTGGACACAACTGTGGTGTTACTAGGTCCAAGATGAGGCAGATCTAACGTTTAGGTGGCCGTAATGTTTGATTTATGTGCCTAAATGGTATCATTTGACGATCCTCGAAGTTCTGACGGTTAGATCTTTTCATATGAAGGTTTAGTTAGTGGTCTAAGGTTTCTTCCTAGTCTAGATGAGATTTATTAGTAGAGTGAGTGGTCATATGCTTAATTGCATTGTCAGATAATTGGTTTTTAAAATGCATAGTGTGAATAGGATGAACAGTGGATCTGATGGGTTATATTGTAAAACTAGTAATATACATCTCCGTTGGTCTAGTTGTATTGATCACTAATAGTTATAAGGTTTGTAACCCAATTTAAAGGAAATTTAGCCACTATTTTTATAATTAGAGGACCGTATATCTCAAGTGAATGAATGATCTCGAATTGAATGGTTGGATTGTTTCATAATGGATTTCCAATTGTGCATACGCCCTTTAGCATTTTTAGAGAAGTCTTATGGTTGATCTTGATGATTAGATGCCTAATCATGTGACGTAAAGTCTCAGTCTACTATCTGACCTCAAATTCAACGACTGATTTTTAAACTTCAATGGTCAAGTGTTCTAGGATTTGTTTTCAAGTGGAAGTCCACAGTAAATTTACGGGCCACATGACATAATGGTGGAGATCGGGTATATGAATTGTCAGGTTAAGGGTCATGGGTCTAATGAGTAGTGAATTTGACGGTTTATGCTTCAATATTTATACTGGAAAGTTAAATTCACCTCTCAAAGAAGTTGAAATTCTAAAATAGATTTCTCTAATAATGTGATGGTCTATCTTGAGTATTAACGCGTAGATGGCTTAATCCCTGGGTGAAGTCTAATTGCAACAGCCTGATTTAGGCTAGGATGAAGGTGAATGTCTAAGCAAAACTCGATTTGAGTTACTAAGTGAGGTCTACCTAGTAACACCTGAGTACTGAAAGCTACGGGGTGTTACAGAGCATGCGTGGTCCAGTAGATGGTGCAAGGGGAGTCGTTGATTAGGACGGCTTGCCCTCGCTGAAAATTGTTGTGCCGCTGCAATATCTCCTTATCTTATCAGGAATTTCTCAGAAAGCTACGAGATCTCAAGTAGCCTTAGAGTCAACGTCTGGGATCAGCTTGTGAGAAGTTTTTAGAAGTTATCGATCGTCTGAGATGGATTTTCCTATAAATGGGAGGATTCTTTCCGATTTCGGCTGCAGATGGAGGTATTTCTGGATTTGGATGGTGTGACAAGGACTCCTACGTGCGTGGATGCTTCAAGCAGACAGATATGCCAGCGTGGTGGCATGATGTGGATCTCTTTCCTCCAGCAAGGCTTCTTCCTACAATGCTTGGTTCGCTTTCAATTTGTGGTCACGACCGGGATCATCTCTCGTAATTACCACCATAGCTATGGTCGGTGGACTTAGCTGAACGTGATGGACGGCTCGGATCGTCGAGGTGGCCCCGTATGGTGGGCCGATTCACATCAACGGACAATGCGGTTCGTTTGAATCTGTAACAGGCGAGAGAAAGAACTAAAATTCGAATCTATTTTGGTTCTTATCAGGTCAAACCCGATTTGACCATATACATGGTCTCGTGTACAGTGAGTGTACACAATCTGTGCACCCGCACATTTCAAAAGTGGGGTCCACGTGGTGATCAACATGATCTGGACCATCCGTTCTTCTTGGCAGGCCTTTTAAACACTCTAGACCGATGGTTAGTCTGTCCTGTAGCTTTTGGTTGTTATATTTGAAGATTTATTCAAGATAAATATTGGTTATTTTGAGCTGATAGTTGCCTTAAATTTTCAATGTGTATTTTAGTAGTTATGAGGTGTGTTAACGTGTGGTAGAGCTCTAGATTTAAAATACGAGTTGTTACATCTTGATCCCTGAATGAGCCATAAAAATGAGGGTTTAGGTTTTCATCTACCAATCCCAAAGGATCTAATGATGGGATTTATAGCCTAGTTCGGATGTAGACCATCGGTCTATTAGTTATACGGCTTAGGTCCTTAGGTTGTTAAGTACGTGACAAATGGTGGATCTAACTATTTGACTATTCATTTTGAGAATCAATGGATGGATGGCTCAATCCATGAATGACGACCATACTTGACGGTTGGATTCAGGCTAGCATGAAGTAGAACGTTTATGTAGGTTTGGTCGATGTTTTCACTAAGTTAAGTTTCCATAGTAGCACTCGTGTACTGAAATGTATGGGGTGTTACACATGGGATGTGGCCCTTTGTGATGTATTTGAGGCCCATGGGTTGTGGCTCGATGTGATGCATTTGAGGCCCATGGGTTGTGGCCCATTGTGATGTATTTGAGGCCCATGGGTTGAGGCCCAATGTGGTGCATGTGAGGCCCTTGTGTGAGGCCTGATGTGATGTATATGAGGCCTATGAGTGAGGCCCAATGTGATGTATATAAGGACCATGAGTGAGGCCCAATGTGATGTATATACGGACCATGAGTGAGGCCCAATGTGATGTATATAAGGACCATGAGTGAGGCCCAATGTGATGTATATACGGACCATGAGTGAGGCCCAATGTGATGTATATACGGACCATGAGTGAGGCCCGATGTGATATATGTGAGGCCTTTGTGTGAGGCCTAATGTGATGTATATGAAGTCCATTGTGATGTGTGATTCCACCATGATGTATGCAATGATGTTTTTAATGGGTCATACCTTGGGAGCAATGATGGTTTGTTGTCTACATTGTAAGAGCAATGATGGTTAAATGTCTACATTGTAACTCTCCATAGGGCTCATTGTTAGGCCCATTCTCATCCCCCCTTAGTGGGCTAACCCAAACCGTTGGGCCCCCATGATCGTTAGGCCCATTCTTGATATGAGTAGGTCGTACAGGCCCATCCTTGATATGAGGAGAGTACATCATCATCATATAACATGTTTAGTATAACTTCACAATCCATGCCCATGCGCATCATATGTATGCTTGATATGAGGAGTGATTGATCATAGTATATGCCATTGGGCGGATTATTATGGGACTCCCTAATAGGACGAGTTGCCCACATGAGTACGTGATACGCAAAAGATTGCTACATGACTGGATAATATGATTCATGCATCTCGCATTTTGTGATATGACCATTGTACGCCCTAGTGACATCAGGGTTGTGGCCTCCACAGGCATGTCGTGGATGGCCAGATAGGACACCAGAAATATTTGGCTCTAGCATATGAGCGTAATAGATGTCCCTGGGTGAAAATTTCTAAACTCCCGAGGCCATGAGACGCTCCAACATCTAGAACGAGTGGATATATGTGAGTGTATAAGGGCTGTATACTAGTAGGCCACGTCTCCCACTGTGTCGTGGTCGGTTAGGAGGGGGTGTGGCCTTACCCGCCTGAGGGAGTAGGCAATGTTAGGCTGAGTCTGACCAGCTTATAAATGGGTCTGCTATTGACAGGATGGGCTAATATTGGTAGTTGGATAGTGAGGTCTCTTCCACTTACCCCGTTGTGTGCTTGATGGGGGGGCAAGCTAGCGCAGAGTGTACTAGACCCCGGTGATGATCCCAGAGATGTACGGTACTGATATATGGACTTATTGAGCAAAAGTTGCATACTCAGTATTTTACTCATTCATTCATTCATTCACTATCTACTCGGGCTGGTGGTGCACAACTAATTTATTATGTGTACCTTCACAATGGCCAGGATTTCTGTTAGGGCGCGCGACTAACCTGAGATAAGGAGTTTACCACATTGAGTCTGGCTATCCAAATTTAGGTATGAGACTGGTTTAGATAGAAGTCCTTTGTGATGGACCCCTAGAGCTTGCGATACTACGTACTATCATCCCGACTTCACACTTCAGTTTGGTCATTTCTTTCACACCGCATATTGCATTCCATCCTCAACACATAACATTTGGTTTACTATGCTTCTATATTGTATAGCTTGAATAAGGTTGATGGTATTATGGGCTCGCCAAGATCTGTATATTGCATTATATCCACGGCATTTGGCATTTGGGTTGCTATGTTTCTGCATTTATATGGCCTAGATGAGGCTGACAGTATTCGTGGACTCGTTAGGATTTGCATATTGCATTGTATCCTCAGTAATGATATTTGGCTTCCTACGTCTCCACATTGTATAGCTGATCTACATTGTTCCTCAGTAAATGATATTGGCTTATTATGTTTTTGCATCACATAGCCTGGATAAGGCTGATGATATTTATGGACTTACCAGCATGTTTCCCCATTGCTCTCATATTACATCCTGAGCACGCTTATATTGCGCACACACTTACACAACCCTCTAAGCTTTCTATAAGCTTATGCACGATAGATGCGTGCAGGTGGCGTTAGGTCGCAGCAGCGTTGAGCTTGGAGCGTGCAGCTGTCTTCTAGAGCTTTGATTATCGATATATGTATTTCCCCTTCATGTATTGTACTCAAGTTTTTGATTTTAGTGGATATGTGATGATGATGTTACCTTTGTGATTTGGGTAAACTTATGGTTATGCTTCTTATGACATAATTTTACACCAAAAATCCTCCTTATAGGATCCCAGGATCGGAAGCTTGCGTATGGGCGCTAGGAGCCGAGAATGGGGTACTACAAAGGCTGTCAGCATCCGATTCAGCGATCGAGAATTTTGTAAGCCCGATTTTCAAGTTTGGGGTATGACATATCATCACAGACCTCAATGTGGAAAATGAGTTTCTCTCAACTGACTATCTCAACTCTTTGAATGATCGTTTGACATATTTTACAGATTCAAATGATCCCATGATAAAAGAAATAATGGATGCCTTGCAAAATAATACATTGGTGGTTGTTATTGACCGAGAGAACCCTTATTCTGAAGCCCCCCCTTCCACAGATCTTGAATGCTTACTATTAAGGGAGGAGGAGCTGAAAGTTGAACCGTAGCCTAAAACTTCAGAATATATTGAGACTACATCATCTACTGAGAATTTCTCTAAATTTTATCTACTTGTAGTCTCTGATTCACCATGTTGCGCTAACTCTGAAACTTTCTTTATCTCAGGTGAATCATATGTACTTTGGACACCTTAGGAGATTACAAGAAAAAATTATGTTGATGTCCATAAATTTCTCTGAAAAATCATGATCCAAGGCATCCAAGCTTATTACAAAAAGGGCTTTTGGATGATTTTGTTATGAAACCTACTGAGAAATTTATCGAGATACTGGCCAGAGGAGGAACCTTGCGGCATGACTAAGTAGCTTTTCCCTATTTTTTTAGTTAGGTTTATTGCTTTCAAAGAATTTAGGATAATGATAGTTTACTTTTCGCCGTTTAGGATTGCTTTTCGCCGTTTAGGATTGCTTTTCGCCGTTTAGGATAGTTTGCTTTTTGCTATTTAAGGAAGTTTGCTTTCTGATGGTTTAATTCTTGTGCTAACCCATTTTTACATTGAGATATTTTGAAAAAAAAAGACCTCAAAATTCATTCTTTAGGTATTATCTTTCCACCACTTCACTTTTCTTTTCGTTGCCTCATTTGTATTGAATGTTTATCTCTTTTACATTAAGGACAATGTAGATTTTAGGTTGGAGGGTGTGGATTAGGCGGGCTAATTAGTTGTTTTCTTAGTCTTTGGGTGAAGTTATGAAAAATTGAGATTTTTTTTTGAAATTTCTGCAAAATTAAGTGATCTTGAAATTAATCCATGAATTAGAATTACAAGATACTTAATGTTGATGCCTTATGTCTCTTGGATTTTAGTCACTTGGGAGATCTCAAAATTAAGTTAAGTCATTGATCCTCGATTAGAAGTTTTAAACATTGATTGAGTCATGATTTCACATGTCACATCCAGCTTATACATTAAAGTGTCAGTTTGATATTGAATTGTTAACTTGATGATTATTAAGCATGGAAGGAACCAACCTGGGGAATTTATCTATCATGTTTAATAGAAAGAATTGAAAAGAAAGAAAAAGAAAATACTCAGCTAAACAAAATAGTTGTCATTGAAAATGGCTACCTATTAAAGATCTTTAAAAATATTGACATAGCATGAAAGCTATCGATGGAAAAATCAAAAGCTGAAGGAATAAAAGAGGGAACTAAAAGATGAACTGTAAGGCAAGTTTCGGTTTAGGTTTTGGTTGTCCTGAATGCTCTTTTAATTATTAATATTATCATGAAAAGTGACGAATTAACCTTTGATTGTGATAAGTCTAAACTTCATTATACACCCATGGAACTCAATGTTTGGAATTGTTCTAATTGGAGGATTAATGATTTGAACTTGATTATGAAACTTACTGAGTGCTAGAGTTTAAGAGAAGGTAATGCACGGCATTGATGTATTTTTGAATTCCATTATCTGGATTATTTTTTAAAAACCACTTGAGCTTATAGAAATTATCCTATAGTTCTCGAAATATTTTTCCCATACTTGCTCGGGACTAGCAAAATGCTGGTTAGGGATTGTGTTGAGGGTCAAATATTACATATTATCACCCATTTATATCTTGGTTTTATGAACATGATAATGCTTAATTTCTATTTTACTCATGTTTATGTTGCAAGGTGAATTTAGGAGCTTAGATTAAAAAGGGTGACCAAGATTGAAGAATTTACAATATAAAGATCCTACAAAACCAAGTGAGGAATGAAGAGAATCAAAGATTTGAAGTGAAGAAAATGAATCCTTAAATCGTCCTGAAAAAGCATATTTTGAAACTCTGGGTCATTTTGTGAAATAGTGCAGAGTGAAGTCTATTTTGGAAAGCTGTATGAGTGAAGTCTATTTTAACAAATTGCGTAAATTTGAGGTGGTTTCTAGAGTTTTCCAACTAGGTACAAAAGTTGGAGTTTTACAAATATAAATAGGACTCCTTAGGATGTTCCTAGGCATTATCTAGGGTTTAGAGGAGCAAAGCACAAGGATGGAGAGCTGTCACCAAGCATTTTTGTTCTCTTTCTCCTTAGTTTTTCATATTTTCTTCTAGGGTTTTAGATCCAATTATATATATGGTTGGTTAATCCTCTTAGCTAGTGTTCATAACTCCAAGTGTAGGGTGGCGATGTAGTAATAATCTCGGTGGGATCGAGGTCGAATCTACAGGGACTATTCTTTTGTGTATTTTGAAAGCAACTAGAATTAAAAGTAGAATAAGATCTAAAACTAAATCTGAAATATTAAAGAGAGTAATTGTGAGTGATTGTGAAAACTATTAATTCAAAGTGGGAACTAGGGTGCCAAGGATCCACTTGTAGGTTCTCAGGATGCTACCTTGCTTGATTCAAAAATCACAATTGGAATTAGAGTCCTATCCTATCCAATTGGAAAATAGAGATAATCAAATCTCTGAATATCTCATGAATCTAGTCTTAATGAATGAAAGTTGTGAGGTTTGGAAGTGATCCATTACCTAACTATGCCCAGGAGACAATGATAAATAATAGGATATACCAATCTCATAACCAAACATAAGAGAATTGGGAAGATTAGGAAGGATTCCATCACTCAACCATGCCCATCGGACGATGGTAACAATAGGATCTCCTAATTGCACATTCTCAAAAACAGGAAAAGAAGATGCTCAAGGCTATCGCAGATCTATTGTAATTTAAGTCACAACAAACCATTAAAAACTAAAATTATTCCTAAATAAAGAACTAGAATCCATGAGGTTCAATAAAAACATGAATCAAAGCAAAGAAAATATTTCAATCACGCTACAAGCTTCACCCTTTAGCCCTAACTAAAGGATTTAGTCAACCATAGATATGTTAGAATCAAAACCCTAAAAGAAAGCATTAAAAATAAACTAGGAAAGAAGAAAAACTCTTGGAAGGCTTCTCCACCCCTTGACTCAGCTGCTTGAAACCCTAAATATCCTAAAAATCACATGGAAACCCCTATTTATAGCATTTAGTCCGTAAAATCGCAAAACCGCCTCAAATTTACTTACTCTGCATAAAATTTGTGTAATCCTCGACTGGTCGAGGACTACCTTTGACTGTTCGAGGGTCACCTTCGACTAGTCGAGGATCACCTTCGACTGGTCGAAGATCGCGCGAATTAAAAAGATCATGTTGCTGGAGTTCGAGTCAAAGTTTCCTCAACTAGTCGAGCAGGAGCTTAGACGAGTCGAAGTAGACCTTGGACAAGTCGAAGATCACGCAAATTTACTTCAAATCTTCGATTCTCTTCATTCCTCACTTGGTTTCCTTAGATCTTGAGGTCTTGAAATCTTCAATCTTGGTCTTCTAAGATCCATCCCTTACCTTGGTGATTCTTGAGCTTTAAATCCATGCTTTTAACATTTTTTTCAATCCAAGCTCTCAGATTCACCTTGCAACACAAACATGTATAGAATATAACATTAAGTAATATCATATTCATAAAACCAAGATATAACTAGGGGAAAATGTGCAATATTTGAGTCTCAACAACTAGGGCTAAGAGGTGAAGCTTATAGCATGATGGCATGTTTCTATTGCTTTGATTCATATTTCTATTGAACTCCATGGATTATAATTTAATATTTAAGGAATACTTTCAGTTTTTAATAGTTTATTGTGACTCAAATTATAGTAGATCTGCAATATCTTTGAGTATCTTCTCTTCCTGATTTGAGATTGTGAAATTAGTAAGTCCTGTTGTTCACCATCATCCCTTAGGCATGGTAGGGTGATGGAATCCTTCATAATCTTCACAATTCTCCTATTTTGAGATTATGAGATTGGTAAATCCTGTTGTTTGCCATTGTCTCCTGGGCATGGTTTGGTGATGGAATCCCTGCCAATTATCATAGTTCTCCTTTATTGAGAATTAGGTCAATGAAAGTTCAAATTTAGTTTTTTTGATATATTTTTCAATTGGATAGGATAGACTCCAATTTTAATTGTGTTACTTGAATTAGGCAAGATCGCTCCCTGTTCACTACAAGTGGATCCTTGACACCCTAGTTCGTACCTTTAAATTCTTAGTTTTAATTACTCTATTCACAATTACTCTCTTAAATACTTCAGAATTAGTTTCACATCTTCTTCTAGTTCTACTTCTAGTTAATTTCAGAAACGTACAAGCTTCAGTCCCTGTGGATTCGACCTCGGTCTTACAGCGATTATTACTACATTGCGACCCTATACTTGGGGTTATGAACAGTATAGTTCAGAGAATGTCTATAAATGGAATTTATGATGATGCTAGAATGATATGTAGGAGGATTAGACTAACATGAGTTTCTGATGTAACAAAATCTAGAGTTCTGGCAAGTCACAAAGCATACATTTAATGGCAATCTAGAGAAACAGGGGGGTTGAGACGGAAAGTAATAATGCGATTGATGAAATATGAATGCTAGTGATAATTGCATGATTTTTGTCTTGTACTTGAAATGGCTTGGATATTTAGGTGCACCATGGTTGGGAATGATTGGCCTAAGTAGGATTGAGAGGCTAAAATATGGCTAGGGGAGGCTAGAGGGGGCTAAAAAGACTCAAGCACACCCTCTAACTCTTACTCACTTCACTCTTGGTTTCTTAGTGGCTCTTCTTGGTAATGGGTTGTTGTTAAAATGACAAGATGACTGGGGTATTTATAGCCCCTTGGGATGACTTTTATGTAATATGAGGGTTTATTAAAGGTAAATGATGATGTGGTAGTTTGTGATTGGTGGAAGAAAGGGTAATGCCACATGGCACTTCCTTATAGGTTCATAAACCTGGTAGGAATATGGTAAATAGGGTGAAACTCAGAGTCAAACTGGTGAAAATAGTTGACTTTGGAAAGGAGCAATAGTTGTAGCTCAGAGGGGCACATCTGTCGGGGTGGGGCGGTAATCAGATTACCGTCTCTGACTGTTCTGGTTCGAAACTCAGCCAGTTGGCTCCATACACACTTTTCGGATTACTGCCCATGGTAATCCGATTACTATCTCATCATGATTATTTTCGAGGTTTAGCCAATGGGCTGGTTTGGGCCCGGAGAGTGGCTTAAAGCTCGCTTTGGATATTTGGCTCAAAAAATTGCTCAAAACTGGCTTGATTATGACTAAAAAATTGATTGAAAAATGGATTGATTGTGGGTGAAGGTTTGGGCATGCTTTGGCTTGGGTGATGGCTTACGTTAAGTTAGGGTGTGAGGTAATGAAATGACTCAGGTTTGGCTAGGGTTTGGATCAGTTTTGGGAAATGGCTGCATTTTTAAGCAGGGTTCAGGTTCAGTTCCTAAGAGTCATCCATGCCTTATCAAGTTACTAGCCTCTGTAGGGTGTTTATGGATGCCCCTCTTTGGCAAAGGTTGCATGTAATGACCCGAATAGATGGTCCCAATCCATGTATGCATGTACGTACCAAATCAAACCACACATGTTCACAACCCCAGGTGTAAAGTCGCATTGTAGTAATAACTCAGTAAGACCGAGGTCGAATCCACAGGGACTAAACTTATACGTATTCTAAAATAACCAAAGCTAGAACCAAAAAAAGATCTAAATCTGAAATCTGGAATAAAGGAGAGTAATTATGGATAAAGTTGATTAAGACTTGTGAATTTAAAGGTGGGAACTAGGGTGCCAAGGATCCACTTGTAGCTATTAAGATGCTACCTTGCTTGATTTAAAGAACATAATTGGAATTGGAGTCCTATCCTATCCACTTGGAAGATAAAGGAATTAAATCAAATATGAACTTTCATTGACCTAATTCTCAATGGAAGAGAATTGTGATGAGTGGAAGAGATTCTATCACCCTACCACGCTTAGGAGACGGTGGTGAACAACAGGATTTACCAATCACAATCTTATAATGGAAAAGAAGATATTCAAAGCTATCACAACGTCTATTGTAATTTGAGTCATAACAAACCATAGAAAACTGAAAATATTTCTTAAGTTTAAACTAAAAATCAATAAAGTTCAATAAGAACAAGAATCAAAGAAAAATAAACATTCCAACACACTATAAGCTTCACCTTTTAACCCTAGTTAAGAGGTTTAGCCAACCATAGACATGATTGAAAGAAATCTCTTAAACAAAGCATGAAAAATAAACTTGGGAAGAAGAAAAACTCTTTGACAGCTGCTTCACCCATGTGTATACTCCTTTAGACCTTTTCAAACCTTAGAAGATGCTTTGGAGCATCCTAGGGAGTCCTGTTTATAAGTGTGGAACTCTAACTTTCGCACCAAGTTGGAAAAATCTAGAAACTGCCTCAAATTTACACACTCTGCACAGTTTACCAAAATAAACTTCACTCTACACAATTTTTCAAAATAGACTTCACTCTGCGTAGTTAAAATAGACTTGGAGGTTCAAAATATGCTTTTTCAGGATAATTTCAAGAATGTGTTTGTTTTTAGGACAATTTCAGAATTCATTTTCTTTACTTTAAATCTTTGGTTTTCTTCATTCTTCAATTGATTTTCTTAAATCTTTGGCATGTGAATTCTTCATTAATGACTTTCAAATCTCCAAATCTTCATTTAGCAATCTTTTGAGCATAAATCTTCCTTTTGGCATCAATTTTTCCTTAAGCTCTCGAAATCACCTCGCACATGAAAACATGTATAATTAAATCAATTAAGTACTATCATGTTTATAAAACCATGGTATAAATAGGGGGAATATGTAATATTTCATACTCAGCACACCCCCCAACTAGCATTTTTCTAGTCCCGAGCAAAACATGTGTGAAGTGATTTTCAATTCTCAATGTTCAAAGTTCTTCAAGAAAATAATCATTTGTATAAACAAGTATGAATGAGTATAATCCAAAGAAGTGAGAGTGAAAATTTGAAAACTTAGAGCAGAATCAAACAAGTAATCAATCAAATAGATTCTTCATTAATCAATTAAGAGCATAAGTTCATATATCAAGTTTTCCTAATGTGCTTAGTAAATTTCAATTTACTTTCCATAAAAGTACCATTATTTTATAATGTTAGCCATGTTCATCACCTCAGGATTACTTGAATAATCAAGTGCTGATTTCTAACTTATCCTCTTTTCTTTCTTTTCCAGTTTTTGATTTTATATCGATGGTCTCTTTTTATTCATTCTTTTTAGATTTTACATTCTTTTCATTCTTTTTCATTCTTTTCCAGTCTTTTCATCATACATGACCTTTTTGTCGATCTTACTATTTTTTCACGGTTCTTTTCATCTTTTAAGGTGGATAAAATTCTCCAGACTTAATTCTCAATATCTTTCAATGATATACATACTAACAATAAAAAATTCTAGTACTATTCACAAAAAACAACTTAAACGTGTAACGCCCTGGAATTCGAGGGCTGAGTAGATACTTGACTCCCGACATCCGGGTGCCACTTATGCCTTGTGGATTGACAAATGTGAGTATAATCTAACTGATACATGAGAAATTGAGAAATTAAACGGATCATGCAACATAAACTATGACTAAATTACAAAATTAAAATGTGACTAATAAAATGTAAGATCAGCAAAATGAAATAGTATGCGTGATATACGGGACATCGTCCCACCAAAATATATGGTCTAAAAGAATGTGCGGCCCCATCACTAATCCTAAGGCATATGGAGATCCGCCGAAAATTTGAAAAAGCTCTTCCTCCTCGTCCACGCTTGCCCATCCAACGCATCAAGCTTTGTAACACTTGCATCTAAGATAGATTCTAGTTGGTGTTTTAAAACACCGTCCCGGAGTAGGAGTGAGTGATCATGTAACGCCCCGGTTTTCGGAATCCAAGCATAGAACTCGTTTCTTAAAAACCCGAGTGTTAATAATTAGATAATTGACAACATTTCAAAATCATAGTGTGATGACATAATCAAGCATAGATAATATCATGTAACCAAACATCAAGATTTTGGTCCACCCAGTTGGGGACCTTAATTACAAAATTCATGAGTTCAAAATGTGCCAAGATAAACTAGAAAAGAAAACACCGCAACTACTGGTTGAGTCCATAGTATTCCACTGCGTCCTGGTGCGGTTCTGCTTCATAACATCCTGTAACAACCCGTACTTTCCAGTACTCGATTGTTACTATGTAATTTAATTTAATATAAATACAAAAATAATACAACATAAATATATACACTATGAAAGGTCATTTATATACTTTGTAAAGATTTAGAAATTTCATATTAAAATGATATGTAACTATAATCCATACTATGTGTATACACTCACAACATCATTAATATAAGTTACAAATTATAGAATTTATAATACATAAAAATAAAATATACTAGAAAATTTTATAATGAATAGCATATTTCAAGCAATTTAACAACTTATATAAAATTAAAACATAACACATGTATAACCATACAAATGATATACAAATAATATATATTAATCTTAGCTTACTTATGTTCATACAATTTATACATATTAACAATCTGTGATAATATAAACTATATATGACAAAATATATAACTGATAATGATAATAGTAATAGAAATATTTGGATTAATGATATGTTATGGTGGTCTCAAACATACACGTGACCCATTAACACCCCTTTTAACCGTTGACATTCAATCTCGAGATGATCCAAGTATTAGATCGACGGGAATCCACCATTAGGGTCTGAAATGTAAGAGTACGGACCACCTAAACCTTGGATCTGCCCCATCTTCGGTCAAAGGCCATGATAAGGCCCACTAAATAGAATGGACGGTGTGGATTTATCAAAAAAATCATGGTGGACCCCAACTTGATGGGCTGCGTGTGTACAGATAGTGCGCACCCGCCGTGCACCGGGCGTGCCAGCCCGGTCAGCCAGCGTTGACCTGCGTTTTCTCAAAACGGAGAGAATCTCTCTCTCTCTCTCTCTCTTCACTTCCAATAGCGGACGAGAGTCCATTTTCTTTGACCCGTGGCCCACCATGATAATTTTGTGGGGTGATCTGAACCGTTCATTTGGTTCGCAACGGAGGCCTGCCTAAAACCTAGTGGGTTTCACAGGTAGATGTGATGGTGTGTGCACACAAACGTCGATGCAAACAAGACCTGAATCACAAAGTTTCAAAAAATGGAAACCGCCAGCTAGGCGATCCGTGTGAGAGGAGGGATCCTCCAATCCCAGCCTTCCATTTAGGAGAGATCTCGACCGTCTGATTGCTTAGGGTGTTTCAACTGAAACCAGGGACGGTTTCTGCTCCTTCCCACGGTTTTGTGAAAACCGGACTGTAGGATGTAATCCTGACCATCCACCATCCATCCAATGGTGTTGAGAAGCTTAGGGCTTCAAGAAAAGAGGATATATACGATGAACAGTTCTCTACCTCGTCCTTGGCAGTCATACCTCCGAAAATTGACCGTCTCCTCCCAAGGTCAAACCCACCAGGGAAATCACCTTTGAACTTCATCCTCTCCATTCCCTAAGCTTCATACGAGGAATCCACACAGTCCGGATGCCTGGGAGCGAAGAAAGAATGGTTGGATTTAAATTCACCATTGAAGCTACCTGTCATCTTCCTCAATTGACCAGTGATCGCCGACGCATTTTAGTGAGTGCATTCGGCTGCTAGAGCTAAGTCTAGGTTAGTCCAGACGTTGTTGGTTGGGTTAAGAGAGAAGAAAAGAAATGCAAAAAAGAGAGGAAAGGAAAGAATGGGTGGTGCGGCTGCACCACGGCGCTGCTTGCTGCACCGGGTTTGTGCGAGTCAAGTCGAACCCATTCGTTTAATGGTGCTACTGGACCTTCAGCAAAAGAGGAGAAGAAAGGAGAAGAGGAATACAAAGAAGGAGAGCGGGAGTGCAAACGTGGTGTTGCACTCACGTCGGGAGCTGCTGCACCATGCTGGTCCAACTTGAACCAAGTTGCTAGGTCATGCTCGATGTTCAGAGTTGTTTGGTGGACCTGCTGTGGCTGCTGGGACTGCTTCAGGGATGTCAAACCACCCAAGCCATCCATACGATTATTTCCTCAAGTAGTTACCTCTAATTGAGCCCTAGCGGGCTGAGTCGACTCAGTGGTCGACTCTTTGCTACTCAATGTGTTTCCTGATGAGTTGGGATCCTCTGGTTGCCAAAACCAAGACCTCTTTCCCCCTTGCTGCAATGATGATTGGTCCATCTCAGACAGAAATGCTGATCAATGCATTACACACATCACAGTGGGCCACGCCATGAATCACAGCGGCCCCCACCAAGTTACACACTTAGTGGGCCAGCTATTGTAATGGGCCAGTTCTAATTAGTCTAGAGACTTGCTGATGTAGGGTCTTGGGTGAGGAGGAAAGAAGAAGAAAAGGGAAAGAAGAGAGAAGGAGCGATGGAGAGAGAATGTATGGGTGATGGTTATGTTGAGCCGAGTCAACTCGACTCGAACCAAGTCGAGTAAGGTGAGCCTACGTCTTTCCTCCATACTGAAATCCTTTCGATTACAATTATCATTGTTGCCATTTCTATTATTGTTAGGATTATGAATATTAGGAATGAATAACAGTTAGTAAGTATTCTATGTTAACATTAGTATTACATATAAAACCAAATTTATCATTATTAACTATTAGTATTTTACTTTGTCATCATTAGCTATTATCATCAATATTAGAGCATACCATGAATTCTCGTCACAATGACTATTAGTGCCTCGTTAGCTAATACTAAGTATATTGTAAATATTAATGGTCATTTTGAAATTGTTAGTATTATTAGCATTACGATCGACAAAACATCATCAGCAATTATTGGATTTCTATTCTAAATTAGTAACGTTATTAATATTATTATTACATCCATTAGTAATTGAATTTAAAAATCTAAACCTAGATAGTGTGTGAAATTTGGAGCTAATTGTAGGAACTCATAATTCATGGTAGACCATAGTATTTGTTATCATGACTAGATTCATTATGGATAGTTAGGGCTATTATCATTAGAAAACATTATCCTTTTCCTTATGAGATTAGTATAATCTTGTTAATATGATTATTAGTATTAGTCCTTATTATATTATCATTATTAAAGGTTTTATTATTATTAGTTGCATTATTTAAGAGATTATTAGCCATTATAAGAATAATAGATAATATTGGTACGATTAAATGTGAACTTGTGAACCATCATTATTAATATGGATGGATTAACACTCCTATCATGAATATTATTTGGCCCATGGTACAATAATAATAATAATAATAATAATAATAATAATAATAATCTATGATTCAAATCCTAGGATCTAAGCATTTAACTAAACCTTAGGATGAAACCCTAAAACCTAGGCAATCCAAACCCTGGGTTAAGACCCTAACCCTAAATAGTGTGTAAGCTTGGACCTAATTATACAGCTTTACAATTTATGGTAGGAATTAATTCCAAGGGAACACACATTTCGTAGCGATGGTGCAAGTGATTCAAACATAAGGTGATGATTCTTCCCCTTAAGCTTTCCATCTTCCTATTAGCTTAAGTTATAGTTTGTATTTCAATTTATAATTAATATCTCCCTTTTATAATCACATGTGTTAGCCGGTGAAAATTGAATTGCTATATTACATGCTTAATGTTCATCTTGTATATTTGTTCATGCTTGTGAATTATTTGTGGATTTCTTATGGAATTTAAACTGGTACATTAGTGGGTACACCTATACTTGGGATGTAACTCGATTGACGGTGATTGCAATGGACCTTCGATCTAGTGGTTATTGAGTGGTGGTCTAGATGGATCATTAATGTGGGCCTACCATCCAGGGTTGTCGTGTCCAACGGTTTTTAAGGATGGTCTTTATCGTATGGTTTTGATATCGGCCCTATGTGGCATATTTTTTATACTCGCCCTACATGGTTTTGTTTTAGTACTTGCCCTAAATGGGTTCGATGTTTTATATAGTGCAACCATGCGATGGTAAGCCCTATACACTGTAATATGATTGACCACTAGCCGACAGGTTTCCATTAAACATCCTAAGATGGTATCCTCATGGGCTAGGGATGGTGGTCATGGGACACTATGCCCGAGCCGTCGGCCTACGTTGGGCCATGTGCTCCCCGTAGTGACCGTGAGCTTATTTAAATTGGCTGGTTGTAATTGGACTAATAACAGGTTGGCTAATCATGCATGCATAACACATACTAGCATCTATTGCTCTTGTACGTGACATACGTAATCGCCTGTCTGTATGTTTTACCTAAGGCACGGACCAACATTTATTGTCATAGTACGTATCTGCCTATCTGGATGTTTTACCTGGGGCACAGACCATCTGGATGTTTTACCCGGGTCGATGATTGCATGGGTGATGAGCCCAATGTCCGTCTGGATGTTTTACTTGGGACAATGATTGCATTTATGCATCTATGCATATAATAAGACTGCATTTACTCTGTTTTGACTGCCTAGATGTTTTATACTATTTCTTACATAATGCGGCGGTGTGTAATCTTGAGGGGAATTCACACTGAGTTGGCCACTCATCCATCAAATATACAACCGTACAAGTCGCACAGGTGGCTTAATTTATTTTCAGGTTCAGACTGATGATGAGCAAAGTACCATTGTAAAGATGCATGATTGTATTGTCAAGAGTTGCTACATGGTTTTACAGTTCCAGATTTATTACAATTTACTTTGTTTACATGTAATATCATTTCACTTTGTAATTGTTAGTTTGGGACATTGGTTTGTATAAGTCATTATGGGCAACTTCTTGTACATCCTAAACGTAAATGAAATTTTCCATTATGTATGATTTGTCCATTTTACGCTCATTTGCTTACTCTGATAGTTGAAAAAAAATGAAACTCGAAATTAACCATCCTTTAAGGTTAACACTTGGGCTTTGGGAAATGGATCATGCACTTGGGTCCTGAAAAGTTGGGGCGTTACATATCCTCCCTCCAATCCTACTGCCACGGCCTCAAGACCTTCACCGTAGTCGCCTCCTTCTAAACCTGTATCCTCTATATGGTTGAATATTCGATGGATGAGAGACCAACTTAGTGTGAACTCCCCTCAAGATTATACACTACCGCCTTAGACAAGTATAGTTTTAAGAAAAGAAACAGAACGAGGCATATAGAACAATACAAGAATGCAGTCTTAATTAATGCATTGATGTATGAATACACATCAACTGGGGATGCTCATCTAGTTGGCTTTTGGACAAAACCCATGCATGTGGCTAGTCACCAGCAAAAGTACATAGTACATGCATAGTGCCAAACTCACCAAAGGTGGGCTGATAGTCGATGGTCTGGGAGTTAGCGAAATGATACTACGACTAAGGGCATATGCTACAACATCCAAAATTAGCTATCCGTTATCGCCCGTATGCTATGAATGAATGATTAGCCCAACCATTATTATTCTATTTACAACCAGCTAGTTTACTGAAGCTCAAAGGTCACTATAGGGGGTTTGTCACCTAGTGTAGGTCGACAACTCGGATATAGTGTCCCATGACCACCATCTCCGGCCCATGAGTCTACCACCTTAGGATGCTTAATAGAACCCATCAATAAGTGGCCAATCAAATTCGATACAAGGAAAAATTTACCACTGCATGGTTAAATGGGGATGAACTGTCGAGTCGCAAGGGCAAATACCAAATCTTGGGCCAAAGGTAAATCGGTACGATAAAAGGATTTACGTTATAAATACCAAATTGAGATGGTAGGGCAACGTTAAATCAGGACGGTAAATAATTCATCCCAAAACCATGTAGGCGAGAACAGCCCATGGATGGTAAATCCCATTGATAATTCACCAGAAAAAATAACCTCCAAGTTGAGGGTCTATTCCGAACACAACCAGTCTTGTTACACCCTAAGCATAGACACTCATACATAGGTAGAGATTCCCCTACTTAATGTAGAGATTTTAATTCCATGAGTGTCTTGCAAGCAAATCAATGATATGTGGAGGTGTATAGATACAACATAGTTGTTATGTGTTGTTAATAAATTTTGAACTATCATAACAGACTATGAAATCAAGGCATAATCTAATAGTTAAAATGGAACTCAAAATGTAGGTTTAACTATCATCGCATGTGAACATAATTTACGAGTTGCCAATAAAATCTAGCAT
The DNA here is from genome assembly GCF_029962835.1 of Magnolia sinica. Classification (NCBI taxonomy): domain Eukaryota; kingdom Viridiplantae; phylum Streptophyta; class Magnoliopsida; order Magnoliales; family Magnoliaceae; genus Magnolia; species Magnolia sinica. Next base: position 3,875,519 of record NC_080575.1, on the reverse strand, counting down.
GTAGAACTTAGTATTTAATTTACATGATCATGGTTTGCAAATTCTTAATCACTGGTCAATGTAAGCCAATTAACATAATTTGATATTTTAGTGTAAGCGGTCAAAGTTCTATGCTATTAACCAAAATCGAAATGGAAACCATCCTTGGACTAGCTTGGAGACGGAAATCTTAAGGGGTAAGGTCATCACCTTGTTGGTGGAGTTTCCCAGTTATGGAAGTAAGCGGGGCAGTGGTGGAGGAGCCCCAACCTCTTGGTGCCCAGCCCTTGTCTTTAATCTTTAATGCTAGGCCTATCCTTACCCTAGTTTAGAGTAAGGCAAGAGTAATAATCATATATTTGAGTTGTATCCTAACATACTTTTAAATGAGGAGTGGGGGATTCTACTAACCTTTCTACAAGTCAAGGATGTTCAACTGGTTAGGTTAGCTAAACACCCTAGCCCAAACGAGTGTGCCTGGTTAATTCCAAATCTGAATTGTAATGGCAGTTATAAGTTGTTAAAGCCAGGTTGATATGACTGACTCAAACTCGGTTACGGGTCTTACCTAGTCGGTTCCGGCCGAGTGAGCTTGTTTGAGTTTGTCTCGGTGACAGTTACATGCAATCTAACAGTCCTGGTTGGCGTCAAATCTGCACGTGATGATCCTAATAGTTAGAATCGCATGACGTTTGATGAGTCGACCCAAAATCGAGTTAGCTCGACGTGTCTAGGTTGTTACCCGATGGCAACAGGTTCAGATTCTTGCCTTGCACCTGAGCTTGGAGAGAGAAGTGGCTGTAAGGAGCCCGCATTCTGCTCCAAGGACTTGGTGAGTTAAGTCTTGAGTCGAACTCAGTCTGGCACTTGCTGTCAATCGAGTTCAACCTGTCATCAGTTGTGATGACTGCCCAACTCGGTAGCATCGGCCGTGTCGATCTCGCCATGCCATGCGACATTGGGCCAGTAAGAGTAGGGCCCCGACAGTGACCCTGGGTAGCTGTTGCGATGGTCTAGAGTGTCGTTTCTCGCCCAGATGGGCTGCAGGTGATGATAGGTGGGCGAACCCACCCATCTAATGCAGAGGTGGGTAGTGTTCGGACATTACCTGAGCAAGTCCTGGGCCAAAACGTGGCTAGAGCATGACTCGGTAGCCCCAACTGGCAGCCCGATAACCCCGGGGAGCTATGGTTTCGAGCTCCTGAGTCTGCCTCGACCTCATCCAGACGCTCAGTCGACCTAACCCTTGGAAGGAAATGGTTGGGTTCGGTAGCTTGCAACCGCAACTCACCCAACAGTCCGAGAAGCCGACTTGAATTCGAACCGAGTCAAGCTCTGCCGAACTTGCAACGACCCTCTTTTCTCTCCTCCCTTCACTCTCTCCCTCTAACCCTCTTTTCTCCCAGTATTTCCCGAAACTAGGACCCCTGGCCACCCCAACTCGCTCCGAGTTTGAGTTAACCTGGACGGTTTGGCGTGGTGCGGCACTAGCTGTCCGCCTCTCTCTCCCTTGTTCCTCTCCTGCTCTCTCTCTCCCTCTTTCCTCACCTGATTTCTTAGTGGGAATCTCGAGATGAACGGCCCATTTATAAGCTTAGGGCATGCTTGAACCGTTCCAACGAACGGCTGAGATGGGTACGGCTGCACACACGTTACCATCTTGGCTTCTTGCATGCATGGGGTCCATCCATCACGAGGGATAGATTTCTACTACTGTGGCCCACCGAAAAAGCATCTTTTTACCTATAATGGGGCCCACACTATCATGGTGGGTTTTTGGTTTAACGAGGAAGATGATGTGGCCGTTAATGGCCGATTTTCATTTACGGCCTAACCAGGTGATCTGGTCCGTTTGAATGGGTTGGATAGGACTATTGATCACTGCGGGGCCCACCTTTTCCAGCAATCATTGTATTTTATCCATCTTGTGAGTTTTTCCAGCCTCCGACATTTTCTCGCGAGATAAGAAGCTTCTCTTCTGGCTTCAGAGCCGTTGCTGCCCTAAAGGGGACGGCTGAGATTTGCCTATGGGGCTTAAGAAGCGACTCGGATCGTGCCAGCGAGACTTTCCCGAAATGGGAATGTCTCCCATGCCTTTTGTTCCACAGTCGGGTGTCTACCTATTTTTCGCGCTGAAGGAAACGTTAAGATGCACCCTTTGTGGACGGCCAAGATCAAAGGGATGCCCTTGCCTCGGATCGCTGACATGGTAGCTACCCAACTCTCTTTGTTGAAGGGAGATCGACCCATGCCACCGTCTGGTTTCTGCGTGGTTGCATGGGTCTGCCTGGCCGACGTGGGTCTGGTCGGATCTGCCATCTAGTCAAGATGAACAGTCCCGATCACGATGGTGGGCCTTAGTTTGGGTGGACGAGCATCATCCAGTTTAAATCTTGGGTTGGCGGGAAAACGGGAGAGAAGTTCTCTCTTTTTGCAACTTCTATCGGGTCAAACAGCGTTTGACCCGATATCGTGTTCGGTGGATGCCTGTCTCAAGTGCACATGCACCATGAATGTGGGGACCAGGGCCCTTGGTTGAAGGTTGGCCATATCTAAGGCTCAGGTGGGCCACACTACGTGATCCCTGACTCTATATAGTAGAGTCCTAACAATCCCATGGTTGGATTTGTTTAAAATTGTCATTCCACGGCCACACGAGACCCTAAGTGATAGGGGTTGGTAAGTTAGATATTTACTAGCTCCTTTGGGATGGTCGTAATTGTATTAGTTCTTGTCACTTTATGATCAGATGATCGATCTATTGGTGTAGGCTATTTTAAACCTAAGGTGGTTAGTTAGGCTTTATCCTTGTGGCTAGTGCATGGTCCCGTTTAGCTCCTAGGAGACTTTGGTGACTTGTCTAGGCGTTGATGGATGGTTTCAATAGGTGGTTGAAGGTTTCTTCCTGTATTGGTTTAAGATAGAATCATTTCTTAATTAGGTTCAAAATTATACCAGCACGAGTTTTAATAGTAACACCCGTGTACCAGAGGTGCAGGGTGTTACAGATCAACTCAGTGGGTTCCATTAGCAATAAGTTACACAAGTTATCAATTCCATAGGTGCAATTAATGAAAAACATTAAATACAAAGTTCCTAGCTACTCTTTTTAATGCATATGCATGTTATTACGATATGATGCATGCCCTCACCATCCAACACTCCCTCAAGTGACACCATCTTACGTTTGCACTGCCTAACACTCCCTCAATGTGACCTCGATTGCCGAATTGCTAACTTAATTAATGTGATATGATGTAAATGTGTTAGCCAAGTATTTAGTTACGTTCATTCATCCAGTAGTTTGGGGAATCTGGGACACCCTAATGGAGTCAATGCCCTATCTCGATCGTTGGGCGTAGGCAGCCACGGCGGCCTTGTGCCCGCGATCCTTGATCCTTTTGGGTTCGTCACTCCCAGATAACATATACGAAGGTGAATTGTAAGTTGAATCACTCGTGGTCACTACGGGGAGGCTCGTCATCCCAACATAGTCGACAGCTCGAGCGTAGTGTCCTATTCCACCATGCCCAGCTCCCGAGACTTGTGGATTGCATTATAGTTGTTACCAGTGGGCGCTACATGGGAGTAGGGTGTCTCAGGTTCAAATAGGCACAATCATACATGGTTAACAATATGGTTGGTCAGTTAGTGGGCCAATTTGTCTGATTTAGATGAACTACGAGACATCCTGCATTGGGTGTGAGTGACCCACGTAGTCCAACTAATGCCGGCTATTCATGTTCGACCTAAATTATTTAGATTGGTCATTGGGGGTCCCAACTGGTGGGGCTGCCCGTGTGAGTCTTAAAATTTTGTTAGCCAACCCGAAAAATGAATTAATCATCTAGCATATTATGGGAAATCATAACTACTCTTAGTCATAGAAAAATTTAGGCATACATATCCATAAACGTAAGCATTCAACATAATCAAAGCATATCAATAACATGCAGACACATTTTCCCCAAATCGTCACAGATTTGGGGATCAATGGTCTCGCGAATTGATGTGTTGGAGCCTTGTATCGATAGAATTTACATGTTAAGATACATGCAAGAGGCTTAAAGTGCTATAAATTGAAAGAGGGCTCGGCGTATACCTTCCGATTGTCAAAAAGCCGCTTCTATGGCGGTGGAGTCGTGAGTTCCGACATGTGACTGTGGTGGGAGAGGGAAATTTCTCAATATCTAGCCCTTAAAGCCCTCTCTCTTTCTCTACTCTCCTCTCTCTCTCTCTCTCTCTCTCTCTCTCTCCCCCCTTCTTGTAGCAAAATTCGAATGGGAGTGAGGGAGAGAGATTTTGGGTCTTTTATAACCTAAAAATTTGTCTAAATAGCCCTAGGGAGTCTTGTTCCAAGGTATATGCCCCTAGTGGGTGGGTTTTTTATTCCTAGGGCCATCCTAGTGGCTCCCTGGCCCATCTGTGTCATGGGGCAGGTGTCCCATTTCCAGATGAAGGGTTGGCTCAAATTTGGCGACAAACGGATGACCCGATTGGCCGCGGGGGCCTGATTTGTGATCAATGGTCACTAATGATGAATCGAGCCCACAATTATGCTGATATGAGCAGGGAAATGTCCCTGACTCATGGCCCGAGTTTGGTTGCAATTTAACAGTTAGAAACCCACAACTTCGTGAAAGAGCGGAAGATCTATTTGACTTAAGTTTCAGGTTTCAGCCTTGGGTATTCGTAAGTTTCAAGAACTTTGCTTATAGCTCAAGTTGTGCAGTTCTGGGTACTATCTTGATTCGCTACCCGCGATGGATGTCAAACCCAGTGAGATATACATTTTTGTATAATTTTGGAACTAGTGGGCCACTAATGAGCGGTCTGGAGCTTATTCAGATAATCGGGGCATTTTTTGAATGAATTGAGTGGGGAGAATTCTTAGGTGTAGTTGTTAGGGTATATATTAACTAAGTTCATAATGTGCCCTATTCGAAATTAGAAAAAAATGGTGATTCGGTCATGATCACTCTAAACTATTGATTCTTAGGCTAAATGAGTAAATGGGTTGACTTGGTTCATCAGTTAAGATCCGAGTCATAGCTGGCTCGGCTTTGGGTAGATCTTTAATTTAGTTACGGTTATCTTGATTAGTCAGTGATGGGTCGATTAGATTTGGGCCCTAGATGAATAATTCATGAGACTAGACTTGAGGTTTAAGTGATTAGGTGGCTTAGTTGCCTTTATATGGTTGATTAATCGAATTTGGGCAGTTTTTTATTGGTATCACCTACGTATAGGCTCCCCTCGAGCGTTAAGGGTCAGTAAGTGACGATGTGGGCTAGTTATATAAAAAAATTAAGGATTTTTGACAATCCAAAATATAAAAATTTCAGGATGTTACAGAACGTGTGTTGTGACTTAGATTAACATGATATTCAAACTTCCTCTTAATCAATTAAATGCAAGAATTTAGACGATAGTCTAATCGGTTGATTAAAGTCTGAGAATTCAAAGTTCAATATCCATCTTATCATCATACTCAAAGCATTCTTAATTCCACAAATTATCATTTCCCAAACATGTTTTTAACTTGAAAATTTTACAAATTTTGCTCAAAACTAAGAAAATATTTATTAGTTTACCTAATCCACACCCCAACCTACAACCTACATTGTCCTTAATGTAAAAGATATGAATATGCAATGCAATTGAGACAATGAAAAGAAATGAGTAGTGATAGCAAGATAGTACTTGAAGAAGGTGAATTGCAGCTCTTCTAAAGTTCTCAATGTGAATATGGGTTAATACAATAACTAAACAAACTAAAAGCAAACTATCATAGTCCTAAATCCTATCAAAGCAATAAACCTAACTACACCTCCATCAGACTAGGATATCGATCCTGATACACAGGATCAATCAGAGGTATGGACATGCAATCTGAATCAAACTTCTTAACAAATAGGTTTAAACGATGTCTATTTACTTTAAAAGCATTGCCATTGTTTGGATTCTTTATCTCAACGGCCCCATGCAGATAGACATTAGTAACAGTGAAGGGGCCGGTCCAACTATATCGGAGTTTACCTGGAAAAATATGTAACCGAGAATTGTACAAAAGGACTTTTTGACTAGTCAAGAATGATTTCTGAAGGATGTTCTTGTCATAGAACACATTTATTCTGTCCTTGCAAATTCTTGAATTCTCATATATGTCATTCCGGATTTCCTCGAGTTCATTTAACTGAAGTTTGCGCAGCGAGCTAGTGTTGTCTAGGTTAAAATTCAGGTTTTTGATAGCCCAGGAGGCCCTATGTTCCAATTCCACAGGTAACTGGCAAGCCTTCCCATAAACAAGTCTAAAGGGAGACATTCCAATTGGGGTCTTGAAGGCAGTATGGTAGGCCCATAAAGCATCGGTTAAGCGGATTGACCAATCCTTGCGATTAAGGTTAACTGTTTTATCCAGAATGTGTTTAATTTTCCTCTTGAATATCTCAGCTTACCCACTTGTCTACGAATATATGGAGTGCTCACCTTATGAGAGATGCCATATTTCTTCATTAAGCTTTCAAATGGCCTATTACAAAAGTGTGAACCTCCATCACTAATGATGGCCCGAGGTATTCCGAACCAAGAAAGAATGTTTTCTTTTAAGAATCTAATGATCGTTCGATGGTCATTATTCCGGTATGGGATCGCTTCGATCCATTTAGTAACATAGTCTACTGCTAGTAAAATATATAAATTTCTAAAAGATTAGGGGAATGGCCCTATGAAATCGATGCCCCGGCAGTCAAATGCTTCAATGATCAGTATGAGATTCAGAGGCATCATATTTTGATAGGATAACGCTCCTAATTTCTGACAATGCTCACAAGCTTTATAGAACTCATGAGTGTCCTTGAACATAGTGGCCAATAGAAGCCGCATTGTAGGATTTTGGTCATAGTCTTTTTAGCAGAAAAGTGACCACCACAGGCTTAAGAGTGACAGAAGGAGATAACACTTTGGTGTTCATTATCTGGCACACATCTCCTTAGAATTTGGTCTGGGTAATATTTAAATAAATATGGGTCATCTTAGAAGAACTTATGAACCTTGGCGAATTTTTTTTTCTTATCTTGCGCAGTCCATTATGTTGGCGTGAAACCTATTGCAAGATAATTAACAATATCTGTAAACCAAGGTAAGTGGGAGAGTTTGAACAGCTGTTCATCAGGGAACATATCATTAATGGGTGTCGTCTCAAGGGGATTAGGAAGATCAAGCCTTGAAAGATGGTCAGCCATTACGTTTTCTATTTGCCTTTTATCTTTTATTTCTAAATCAAATTCTTGGAGTAGAAGGATCCATCTTATTGAGCGGGGCTTAGCATCATTCTTAGAAAGAAGATACTTGAGCGCTGCATGATCAGTGTAGATGATGTTCTTAGATCCAATCAAGTAGGACCTAAATTTGTCCAAAGTGAATACTACGACAAAGAGTTCCTTTTCCGTAGTAGAGTAGTTCATTTGGGCAGAGTTTAGAGTTCTACTGGCATAATGGATAACGTAGGGCTTCTTGTCTTTTTTCTGGCCTAACACTGCCCCAATAGCATAGTCGAATGCATCGCACATGATCTTAAAAGGGATGTTGCAATCGGATGGCTGCATGATGGGTGCGGTAGTTAACAAGCCTTTGAGTTTAGTAAAAGCTTCCTGACATTACTCAATCCACTCGTATGGTACATCCTTTTGAAGCAGATTGCATAAAGGATGAGAGAGGTGACTAAAATCTTTAATGAAGCATTTGTAGAATCTTGCTTGTCTTAAGAAGGATCGCATGTTGCGTATGCTTTTGGGAGGTGGTAGGTTGGAGATAATATTGATTTTGGCCTTATCCACCTCAATTCCCTTGGACGAAATTATATGTTCAAGAACAATTCCCTTGAGAACCATAAAATGACATTTCTCCTAGTTTAGAACTAAAATTTTCTCTTTACATCACTTCAACGCACATTTAAGATTTTTCAAGCATTCGTTGAAGGATGGACCAAAGACAGAGAAGTCGTTCATGAAAACCTCTAAATATTCCCCTACCATGTCAAAATACTGAACATACATCGCTAAAATGTGGCAGGGACGTTACACAGTCCGAATGACATCTTTTGATAAGTGACGGTGTCATAGGGACATGTGAATGTTGTTTTCTCTTGATCTTTAAGGGCTATCTTTATCTGATTGTAGCCCGAATATCTGCCGAGGAAGTAGTAATAGGAATGACCAGCTAACCTTTCTAAGATTTGGTCAATGAAGGGCAAAGGAAAGTGGTCCTTCCTCGTGACGGTATTCAACATCTTGTAGTCAATGCACATTTTCCAACCAGTAGTAACTCTAATTGGCACGAGTTTATTATTGACATTGGCTACGATGGTAATTTCGGACTTCTTAGGAACCCCCTGAGTTGGATTCACCCATTGGCTATCGGATATGGGGCATATAATACCTACATCTAATAACTTAAGTACCTTGGCCTTAACCACTTTCTTTATGTTTGGATTTAATCTACGTTATGGTTGTTGGAAGGTTTTCGCATGATCCTTAAGATGAATGCGGTGATTACAAATCAAATGATTGATTCCCTTGATATCTGCAATTGACCATCCAAGGGTTCCTTTATGTTCAATGAGAGTAGCGTTAAGCTCACTCTCTTGTTCTTGCTCAAGGTGAGAAGAAATTACACCGGGTATGTCTCATCTTGATCTAAATAGATATTTTTAATATTAGCAGGCAATGGTTTTAGGTCAAGCTTCTGTGCTTTAAGGTTAGACGGTAGAGGCGCTGCATCGGTTTGTGGTAATTTCTTAAATTATGGCCTCCACTGGTTAACTTTAAGTACCGGTGCAATATCAAGCATGACATCGATCTCCCTAATCATGTCATCATCCAAATTGGGGGAGTGTGTTAAGCATGTCTCTAAAGGGTCAAAGGATAAGGTCATCAGAGCTCTATGTTTCACGAAAGAGTCTATCATATTTATGTTATGGGCCTCGTAATCATCTTCTGCCTATCTGCTCATATTGAAAAAGATATTGAGCTCCAACATCATATTTCCAAAAGACAAATTCATGACTCCGTTCCTACAATTGATGATAGCATTTGATGTAGCGAGGAACGGGCGGCCCAGTATGACAGGAATTTGAGTGCTCATATCTGCAATGGGCTGGGTATCGAGGATGATAAAATCTACTGGATAGTATAATTTGTCAACCTGGACCAACACATCCTCGATCATCCCCCTCTGTACACGAACTAAGTGATCAATAAGTTGCAATGTGGTCGGGGTGAGTTTTAATTCGCCTGACCCAGTTATTTGTAGACCGAGTAAGGGATCAGATTTACGCTCGCCTCCAAGTCAAGTAGTGCATTCTCAATTTGGTGATTCCTAATTATACAAGTGATAGTTGGGATACACGGATTTTTATATTTTTGTGGCACACTTTGCTTAAGGATGACACTCACTTTTTCTGTTGGGAAAATTTTCTTTTTGATACTTTGCCGCCTCTTGGTTGTGCATAGGTCTTTTAGAAATTTGGCATAGGAGGGAATTTGTTTCACCGCATCTAATAGAGGGATGTTGACCTTCACTTGTTTCAACACCTCTAGAATATCCTGAGAATTGGCTAGAGGTTTTGGTGTAATCAACCGCTGGGGGAATGGAGCAATTGGCTTGCTTTGAGGTTCTAGTTCTAATCCATGTGGAGCAATGCTAGGTTTATCATCAGTGTCTTCTTCTGAGTGCTTAGACTTTTCAGTCCTTACCGGAATAGATTTGTCAATTGTTTTTCCACTCCTAAGAGTGGTGATAAACTTGACTTGCTCCATTAGATTTGAAGAGCTTGGATCTCTAATTTCACATTGCGGCTTTGGATTGGGGAGAGGTTGGGCTGAAAGCATCCATTTCTCCCCAATTGCTAAGAGCCGGTTTGTTTTTCACGTGAAATGCGAAATGCGGTGAAGTCCCTCATTATTACCACCCCGCCCATTTGGTGGATGGTTTAATAACTTCTATTTGGTGGTTGAGTAATCGCAGCACCCTCCTTATAGCATTCTGTGATTTTCAAGGGAAATCCCTGCAAGATCTGGACATCATCCTTGAGGCAGTGATGCAACTCTCAAAATGGTATAGTACTCCGCGGGAGTTTGTGAAAAGGCTGAGTTTAAAGTCGGGGGGGGGGGGGGGTGAATAGGACTATGCCAAATTAAAAAATAAATGTGGAACTATAAAGATATACAAGAATTGATAGCACAAATAAAGAGCAACCTCAAATGCACAAGTATTGAGAGGTTGATTCAAACTGAGTTCTAAGGACAACCTTTCACTAAAAACCAAAGTTTATGGTAGGACAACCTGATGTCTAGAATGTTTGTAAGTATCAAAAACTCAAACTTAGAATGATGCAAAGGAAATAGACTAAACTATTACAACATTCACCACAGGTGCATAAAAGAAATTACAACATTCACAACCACACATACAACTCTACAACCATCCACCAAACACCGAGAATTATAGTGGTTCGTGTGTGTACACCAACTGTCCGAAAGCAGCCACACAACTACTCCACTCTTAATATCCACTCCCTCAGGATATTAGCTTTCACTATCAAATAAGGTTTTCCAAAGTTCACCTTAAAACCTTCACAATTGTGTTTTTAGATGGGCTTACACAATTACAAAAACCCCACACTGAGATTTTCTGGTTGATCTCAGAAAAAACCAAAAATGAGATTTTCCTGGCTAAATCTCGTAAACCAAAAGGAATACAGAAAATTAAATTGTATTTATCTGAAGATTCTTCTTCTGATGAAGCCTGATAGAACCAATTCGGTGTAGACGAAGATTTTCAATATCCAGTCACGCAAGTGAAAGGGTTCTAGGTCTAAATTAATTTTAAATTAAATCGACCTGGGCTAGCTTGATTTGATTTTAATCTTAAAAGAAAGTAAATCACAATTCCCTTCTTTAATGAAATAGAGTTGAATGGAGATCTTAAAATCAAATAACAAAAGCTATTAAAATGAATCTAAAATGAGCATAATATAACTTAAAATATGCAGGAATTTATTTCTCAGAGTGATGGCTTAAGTTAGCTTGGAATAAATGAAAAACTCTGAACTTCGTCCTCTATTTATAAATGAAAAAACTGTTCACTCGACTGGTGTAAGGGTCGGTTCGACTGGTCGAAGGACCAACCAATTTTCAAAATTTCTAGTGCGATAAGATAAGGTAGGTACTTAACTGGTCGAAGGACCAACCAATTTTCAAAATTTCTAGCGTGATAAGATAAGGTAGGTACTTAACTGGTCAAGTGGGACCAAAATATATTGCTAGACTTTGAGTCGAGCACTGCACGACTGATCGAGTACTGTTCACTCGACTGGTCGAACAATCTCCATGACTGGTTGATGGTCCAACAGAAAATTTTAAAAATTCATAACAAATCTTGGACTGGTCGAGAAACTTCTTGGACTGGTCGAGCCAGTGCTTGGACTAGTCGAACAAAAACTAGTACTCGTCGGGGAAATGACCTATAAACTTATGAAATGACTCACATAAAATATGCAATTAATATGACTCAACTTATAGTCAATCTAGGGTCATCCATACCTTGTTTGTGAGTTTGAAAAACTGAAACATCGTTCGCTCTACTAACTCATTCACTTGAAATACTTGAAGCTTGTCTTTAAAATATTAAACTTAAGCTTGAACTAGGGCTTGAGTTCTTGAATTTTTTTTTAAGGTATTGAACTTGAAGATTAAACTTAAACTTGAGCCTTGAACTTGTACTTATACTTGAGCTTAAAATCTTGAACTTCGACAACGCTCTTCAACTTGAATACGTAGAAAAGTTTGACGAACATATGGACAACTTTAAAATGCACAAAGTTGATCTATTCATCTCATCAACACATGATACAGATTGTAAATGATTTAGCACAATAAAATTTGACAACTCTAGGTGCTAGATTTACAATATAACATTTACAATCTCCACCTTTGTCAAATTTGTGACAAAACCAAATAAAGAATCATGCACAGTAAAGAATCATGCACCAAATGTGCAACAGTTACTCTCCCCCTCAATCCATTACTCCCCCTCAATCTAGGTGAGGTGATATGTAGAACCTGTATAAATCAAATACATGTCCAACCTAAAAAAAATACACTATATTTTTCATAATCACACATCCCCAACAATCATCATATAGCATTAAAATCATTCCACATTTTCTCTCCCTTTTTGTCACAATATGGCAAAGGAAAGAAATACAATTTGATGATATAATCAAATAGATACGAGAAGTATAAGAAATAAGAGAGTAAATAGCATAAACATGTTCATCAAAATATAATCATGAAGCTTAAAGTCATGTCCACATAAAGTAACAAATAAAAACACATAGGTTTAGGTACTATCCAAGCACAAATAAAGATAAGAGTTAATACATGCCCAAAATAAAAGGTCTAGTCAGAACCAGAAGATGGAGCAGGGATAGATGGATCAATTTGATGTAATCCCTTGTTAATGCACCTAAGGTATTTGTGCATATACTTGAATTGAGTCTCCTAGGATATATACAAACCTTCCACCTTTTCCTCTAGGGTTCTCAACTGCTCATCAAAATCAGATGGTTGAAAGTCAGGATTAGCTTTAGAATCAGATTCTAATTCATCAAATAGATCATCCATGTTAACATCATCAGGAGGTAAAACATCTTCCTCTCCAGCTTCTTCAGCAGCTCCTCCAGCATCCTTATCAACTTGGCCGGGTTCCAACCTCAGATTCATCTTGTTAATGTTGGAATTGTTGAACGGTAGATGGGAAATAGGAGCTTCTCCAATAGACATGACCACAAGACTATGAATAGCTAGGGGTGATCATCAAATATACAAAAGGAATATCACTATGGCCAGGATGGAGATGAAACCGAATTATCATATAACAAATAAGAGACAGAAGACACACTTGAACACCAGAAACAATTGAGTTAAGAATGCACACCATGAAAGATGTTAACTTAGTTTTGTTACCAGACCGAGGATACACATTTGAAATGAAAATACAATGAAGAACTCTGTATCTGGGTAACATATTTTTGGAACTGAGCACAATACCGGAATTCCATTCCGCATTCATGTTGCACAAAACTCTAGTTAACATACATTTTTTTGATTCAGATGATCTCGCAACAAATGTAGAGATAGGTATTCGTTCATCATTTACAAGAATATCCATCAAACCAGAGATTAAGTGACGGTCTACTTGAGCTGGATCTTCTCTAGTTGTCATAGTAAATGTTAAGTTTTCAATAGAGAAGTCACTGATACATGCATACATGGCCTGTGCAATGGACCGGTATGCAGGACCACCCCAATTTAATATGTTAGCCCATCCTACAGCCTCAATGAGGGGAATAATATTGAAATGTTCCAAATGGTTGGAATTAACAGTCCGCTCAACAATAACATTGTGGCGACGAATATCCCGCATGTATTCCGGGTCCTCTTCGGGCGGTCGAAGAGTACGCACCGTAACCGGTGTGAAACGGGAAGAAGAAGGACCACGAGAGGATCTCTTCTTGTATCTACATTCAATTTCACAATGCACAAAAGGAATACTAGAAAGGAATGGAGGGTTTCACTTAAATCAGATTTTTTGCTCGAAAACCAAAGAAACCACTAGAAATCTTGAAATAAACCTCAAAATCAAGAAAATAGAAGTGCAAAGATCTTAAATCCAAAAGAAAAATAGAAAAGATGCACTAACCAAGTTGCAATCGAAGGTGAGTTTGACTGGTCGTGGAAGGTCTTGTTGGAGAAGATGAGAGAATGGAGAAAAAAGTACTTTTTCCACAATAAAAACCTCCAAACCCGAGCTACTCGACCGATCGAGTGTGTACTCGACTGGTCGTGCAACTTCAAAATTTTCCATTTTCTCAACAATTTTTAATTTTTAAAAATTTTAAAAAATAAAAACATGCAATATAGTACAAGCAAACATAATTAACTCAGATTACATTACACATACCAATATCTAATTTCAATTTTGCAAACCTATTTCTGTCAAGTGATTTTATGAAAATGTCTGCAAGTTGATTTTCAGTTTGAATATAATCTAATGAAATAATCTTATCTTCCACTAATTCATAAATATAATGATATCGAATGTCAATATGCTTAGTTCGTGAATGCTGGATTGGATTTTTAGAAAGGTTGATTGTGATAGAATTATCGCAATACAGAACCATAGAATCTTGAATAAATCCGTAATGATTTAACATCCTCTTCCTCCACACAAGCTGAGTGCATGCATTATCAACTGCAATATACTTAGCCTCAGTTATGGAAAATGATATGGAACTCTATTTCTTACCATACCATGAAACCAGACAGTTCCCGACATAAAAACATCCACCACTGGTAGACTTGTGGTCATCAATATTACCAGCCCAATCAATATAATCGGCTAGTTGAACATTAATATCATGTGGATACCAAAAACCAAGATTGGTTGAACTTACGACATATCTCAAAGTATGCTTAACAGCAATTAGGTGGGATTCTTTAGGGTCAGATTGATACCTAGCACAACTTCCTACGCTAAATGCAATATCCCATTTGCTCATAGTTAAAACTACCTATCATATTGCGCTACAACTTAGGATTTACACTTTAACCTGTCGAATCCTTAGAGAGCTTCAGAGTCATACTCATAGGAGTATCGAAGTTTTTACCACTCTCGAATCTAAACTTTTTCACTAAGTTTAGAGCATACTTGGTTTGAAAAATAAAGATCCCGTCTTCAAGTTATTTCACTTACATACCTAAAAAGTAGTTTAGTTTTCCAACCATGATTAAATCTGCAAACTCAAAAGATATGTTAGAACAGGTAGATCCATAGATAATGTCATCAACATATATTTGTACTAATAGTATGTGATCATTGTGTTTCTTTACAAACAGTGTCTTATCAGCACTCCCCATTACAAAGTTATGATTTGGTAAAAATTAGTCAATTTCTTGTATCATGCCATGGGAGCTTGTTTTAATTCATAGAGTGCCTTTTTTAGATAATAAACATGATCAGTATGTTTAAGGTCTTTAAAACGCTTAGGCTGTTCAACATATACTTCCTCATGCAGATCCCCATTCAAGAAAGTACTCTTAACATCTATTTGATATATTTTAATTTTTTGTGACAAGCAATGGATATAAATAGTCTGATAGATTCAAGACGAGCTACTAGGGCAAAAGTTTCATCATAATCGATGCCTTCTATGTACCCTTGTACAACCAGTCTAGCCTTGTTTCTTATAATGTTACCTAATTCATCAGACTTATTTTTAAAAATCCATTTAGTTCCAATAATATATTTATCATTCGGTTTAGGAACTAAGTACCATACATCATTCCTTACGAATTGATTAAGTTCATCTTGCATAGCCACTATCCAGTTTTCATTAGCAAGTGCTTCTTTTATGTTGGTCGGCTCAATCTGGGATGTGAAGCACACATAATTACAAATGTTTTCTAATTGTCTACGAGTTTGCACACCAGTGAGAGAGTTTCCAAGTATTTGATCATTTGGATGGTCTTTAACTGACCACAGTTCAGTGTTATTTTGACTGGATGAAGAGTTTGGTTTATCAAACAAAGAGACTTCATCATCTTCTAAACTTGAGACAGGTGTATTCATATGATCATCTATAACCACATTAATGAACTCCTGAATTGCACCAGTCGTCTAGTTGAGTACAGATATGCTCGATTGTTTAGAGCATACCCTATAAAAATCCCGTCATCACGTTTAGTGTCGAATTTTTTGAGATTTTTCCGATCCCGTAGAATATAGCACTTGCTGCCAAAAACTCAAAAGTATTTGACAGTAGGCTTCTTAATGAACCATAGTTCATATGAAGTCTTATTATTTGATTTTCTAGTATAAACACGGTTAATAATATAACAAGCCATGTTTACTGCTTCAGCCCAAAGATTTTTTAGAAGTTTTATGCTATTTAACATAACACTAGCCATCTCTTGAAGCACACGATTTTTCTTTCAACAACTTCATTCTGTTGAGGTGTCTTAGGAGCAAAAAATTCATACGATATACCATGATCGCTACAAAAATTCTTAAAACTACTATTGTCAAATTCGAAATCATGATCACTACGGATTTTAGAGACATGTGATTCCTTCTCAGTTTGGATACGCTTGAGTATTCTTTTCACTTCAGTAAGAGTTTTAGATTTCTCTCTCATGAAAACTATCCATGTATACCTGGTAAAGTCATTTATTATTACCAAAATATATTTCTTACCACCTCGACTTTCTGTTCTAGTAGGTCCAACAAGATCCATGTGGAGGAGTTCAAGGGGTTTGGATGTGGCACTGGAGTTCACTTTCTTGTGAGCACTCCTAGCTTGTTTCCCAATCTAACATTTACCACAAATTTTATCTATTTTTAAAATCTTGGGTAGACCTCTTATTACATCACCTTTGCTCAGTCTAAAAAGATTAGGGTAGTTTACATGTCCTAAGCGTTTATGCCATAAATCGGTCTCATTGGTCTAGACTATGTAACACGATAACTTAGACGAGCTTGAATCATTGACTATATAGTAGTTCTCAGATGTTCTGCGACCAGTTAATATCATAGAACCATTCTCATTAGAAATCTCACACCCTTGGTTGGTAAATTTGACACTATGTTTATTATCACAAAATTGAGAAATGCTTAAGAGATTATGCTTAAGGCCCTCTGCATACAAAACATTCTCAAATGGAGGAAGATTAAAGAGTTGTATCATACCTTAGCCAACAATTCTGTAGTTGCTACCATCATCGAATGTGACTAAGCCATCAGTCATATCTTTAAGATTGGTGAACAAATCTTTGTCACCAGTCATGTGTCTAGAGCAACCGTTGTCTAAGTACCACTTTGATTGATTCGAAGCCTTGAAAGCGGTGTGGGCAACCAGACAAGCAACTTTAGGGACCCATTTCATTACTTTTTTGGGTTTTGGATCATAGTTGGTTTTTCTATGCTTATAATTGTTATACATTCTACCATTTGAGTTAGATTTTAGAAGCTCCATGAGTAAATCCATAATTTTCTCAGTTAAGGGGTTATGATTCTGATTTCTAAAGTTGATATGGTTGTTTTTAGGTTTTATAGCTTGAAAAGTTTTAGAATTTTTAAAACTATTTTGATTTAGACTTTTCCCTTTTGAGTTGGAGGATTCCCTTTTAACAAACTTAGGAGGAGTAGACTTACATTTTAGAGGCATATTCTTATCATAACCCATACCAGATTTATTTCCACATTTCCTTGATCCGGTTAGCAATCTTTCTAGTTTAGGACCACCTTGGGCATACGACCAAGTATCCTTCAAACTCAAGAGAGAAGAGAATTTTAGTTTTAGTTTTTCATTTTCTGATTTAAGGTTTTTAACTTAGGATGTTTTGAAATCTAAATCACACTTAGCTTTTTCAAACAATCAAAAAAATGCAATTGTCCTAAAACTAGGTTATCAAAATCTTCTTGTAACTTTAAAAACTTTTCCTTTTGAAGTTTTAATTTTACAACTATCTTGCAACTTTCCTTGTATAGGGCATTATAAGCATCTTGTAAATCATCATCATTTTCAGGGTCGCTTCTTAGATTTTCATCATAAGTTGAATTACAACTGTCTGAAGAAGTAACTCTGGCTAGAGTCATTAAGGCCTTGACCTCATTAGTAGACTCGGGTTCAAAATCATCTAACTCAAAAGAAGCTTCAGAGCAAGATGACTCATCCCATGTGGCCAACATACCTTTCTTCTTAGGTTTGTCCCTCTTTGGACATTTGTTTGATAGATGCCCGTATTCATAGCAGTTGAAGCATTGGCTGTCTTTAATAGATTTTCAATTTTTAGATCTAGTCCTTCTCTTTTCAGAAAGTTTT
The DNA here is from genome assembly GCF_029962835.1 of Magnolia sinica. Taxonomy (NCBI): domain Eukaryota; kingdom Viridiplantae; phylum Streptophyta; class Magnoliopsida; order Magnoliales; family Magnoliaceae; genus Magnolia; species Magnolia sinica. Next base: position 3,857,596 of record NC_080575.1, on the reverse strand, counting down.
TAAAAATCTACTCTCTTTTTGCTTTTGAAAATTTTATAAAACTTCTTGGCTAATAGTGTGATATCATCTTCAAAATTTTCACAATCAAAATTACTAGCATTATCTTGAGAAATATTTTTAGAAGACTTAAGGGCGATGGACTTACCTTTAGGAGCCATAAAATTTAACTTATAAGTTTGTAAAGAACCGACAAGCTCTTCAACCGCATATTATCCGTATCATGAAGTTCTTGAATGATAGTCACCTTAGAATTGAACCTATCAGATAATGAGTGCAATATCTTTGCACAGACTTTACTTTCTGGGATGCTATCACCAAGACCTCACATAGAGTTGATTATGTCATTTAACTTAGTATAGAAGTCCGTGAAAGTTTTACTCTCTTTCATACGTATCTCCTCAAACCGAGTGGTGAGGATTTGAAGTTTAGATTTCTTAACTATAGTCGTACTCTCGTGTGCCATTTCTAGAATGTCCCAGCCTTGCTTTGTAGTATCACAAGATATAATTCTTTTGAATTCATCCGGTGATAGTGCGCAAGTGATTGCATTTAAAGCCTTTGCATTGGCACTACTCTCATTTTTCTGAAGAGTGGTCCATGAATAATAGGGTGCTAATTTTATAGTCTTAGTTCCATTAGTGCTAGTTACTTCATAAGTAGGAGGGGTCCATTTGGTCTTTATGGCTTGCCACATGCTCACATATATTGTCACGCCCCAAATCTGGGGACGAACAGCTTCCGTGATGCTCCGAATCCAACACTTGACTTCCATACATCAAGTCCCGAGTTCGACACACCACAAGGAAGATTTTTGACTGAATTTTTTATATATATTTATTTAAATAATAATACCTAAGCATGAAGATCCATGATTAAAATACCAAGCAACACTCTCCATTATAAGTCTTGATGGTTATAAGTACAATGCTTTTCAAAAGGTTCACAACGTCGACATTGCCAATTCGAAAAATAGATACAATGCATTGAGAAAGCTAAGTCTCCCAAGCTACTCCTGCCCTGAAAAAAATGAGAAATAGGAAGCTTAAGCAAAAAGCCTATTGAGTACACACGTGTGTGCAGTGTGTCCTACATGCAAGTAAGATAAATATGTTACAAAGAAATCATGTATGATGAAAGGCGTATAGTACATAAGGTATAATGTCGATGCCAATGTCAATGCAATACATATGCATCATAGGAATACTCCGAGTCAATGCTATCAGCATCACCAAGTCATATTTTCATTTCTCCTATACCACAACCATAACTGTATTACACGCATCCGTAATCACATCATCATCATCATATTGTCCTGCCATAATCATACAATATAAGAAATACTTGTAAGATCATGAATCATACGATATTAGAGTAAGTGGAAATATTGACAAGTCCATGAGTCATACAATATTAGAGTACGTAATACAGATCAGCTATGCAAATGAGGAGTCATAAAGAGCCAAATATCAGATGTCGAGGATGCAATGCAATATACAATTCCTAATGAGTTCACGAATACCGTCAGCCGTATTTAAATGCAGAAACACAGTAACCCAAAATGGCATATGCTACAGATGTAATGCAATATGCGGTGCGAATGAAATGATCATGCTGGAGTGTGAAGTCAGGATGATAGTACGTAGTATTGCAGGCTATGGAGTCCATCACAAGGGGCTTCTATCTAAACCAGTCTCATACCTAATTTGGATAGTTAGACTCAATATCGTAAACTCCTGATCTTAGGTTAGTCGCGCGCCCCAACCGAAATCTTGACCATTGCGAAGGTACACGTAACAAATAGTTGCGCACCACCAGCCCGAGTGGATAGTGAATGAATAAATGAATAAGTATGCAATACCTGCCCAATAAGTCCACATATCAGTACTGTTCATCTCTGGGATCATCACCGGGGTCTATTACACTCTACGCCAGCTTGCCGCCCCTATCCGAGCGCATAACTGGGTAAGTGGAAGAGACCTCACTATCCGCCTACCAATATCGGGCTCGACTCATTGATAGCGGACCCATTCCTCAAGCTGGTCAAACTCAACCTAGATATTGCCCCCTCACTTAGGCAGGTAAGGTCACACCCCCTCCTAATCGACCACGAAATAGTGGGAGATGCGGCCTACTGGTATACGGCCCTCATGTGCTCATATACATCCACTTGGTCTCGACGTTGGGGCGTCCTCTGGTACAAGAGGGTTTAAGGATTTTCACCTAGGGCCATGTATGGCAGTCCAATGCTAATAATAGATTTTTGGTGTCCCATCTGGCCATCCACGATATGCCTGTGGAGGCTACGACCCTGATGTCACTAGGGCGTACAGTAATCACAACACACAATGCAAGATGCATGAGTCATACAATCCAGTCATGCATCAATCCTGCGCATATCGTGCACTCATGTGAGATAACTTCCGCCCATCAGGGAGTCTCATAGCAACCTGCCCAATGACATATGCAATGGTCAATCACATCTCATAACAAACATACAGATGATGTATATGGGCATGTATCATGATGATATGCTATCACATACTCATAATCGGTATCGATAATCGGCCTCGATAATCGGCTTCAACAATTGGCCTCGACAAATGGAATCGACCTAAGGGAAGGTCACAATGTGGATATTTAACTATCATCGTCCATCAATGTGGACATTTAACCATCATTGCGCCCGAGGAGTGGTCCACATAGAGCTAATCATCATAGAGGACCCATGGCCCCATACAGAGGCCTAATATACACCACAATGAGCCTCACTCAAGGGCCATATATACACCATGTCAGGCCTTGTCAAAAGGGCCGCATATGCATCACATTGGGCCTTACCAAATGGGCCGAAAATACATCACAATGGGCCTCATCATATGGGTTGAAAATATATTACAATGGGCTACTCATACGGGTCTAATATACATCACCATGGGCCAGAACCCATGGGCCCGAATACATCACAATGGGCTACGACATATGAGCCAGAATTACATTACAATGGGCCTCGTTAATGGGCTATAAATACACAATAGGTGGGCCTTGCACATGGGCCTAATATTCATCATGATGGGCCTAATATACATCAAGTGGGCCGCATCATCGGGCCGCACACAAATGGGCCTCATACTCATCAAGTGGGCTACATCAATGGGCCACATTAATGGGCCTCATACTTATCAAGTGGGCTGCATCAATGGGCCGCACTAATAGGGCAACCGCTTTACTAAACTTTCACATAGTCAGGCGGCCAGTACCACAATTTCATATAGTTTAGCAGTCACCTAAGCACCACATAATCATATGGTTGGGCCACAAATTCCCCTCATACCCATATGATTTATGGCTATCCTCGTCACGCATGATCACAAGATTTATGAGCTACATATTCAACACCATTTTACCAAATCCCGCTACCATTCATCCCGTCAGTGATCATATGGTTCAGGGCCACAACAATCATAAATCCACTTAGACGAGTAGTCACACAATTGCCCCAATTTCATACAGTTATGTGGGCTATAAAAATCAGGCACTCACATGGGGTGGTGGCCCACCAATTCACACGACTAGTTGGGCCACCTAAAATCTCAAATTCCTATGGTATAGCGATCCACATGATTTCTACCAACTGACGGTCTAAATGAGGAATAACCATTACAATGGGTACCATGAAAATGACTTAGATTGCAGTAAATATATAGGCAACCCCACACTCTAAAATGATCTCATCAAAATGGATGAATGGCTGGTAAAACATGTATATTAGGTGGCCCATGATCGGTTAAAAAAGAATAGATGGATAGATTTCTTAAAAACATTACTGCAGCTCTAGGAAATATTTAACGGTGGACAAGTGATCGATATTGCTCCTGTGGCATGAGATGTGTATCTGACTAGTCTATGGGACCATACCCTAAAATGATAAGGATGAACCAATAAATGACATGGATCTACATCATACTACAAGGTAGAGTCCATGGTCAAGGAAGCATCCTAGCATATGGGGCAGTACACTAGAGCCCAAGAATTTCCAATGGTTATTATTACTGTTTCTACTTGTAGCGTGGCCTACCTAAAATTGAATTCTACTTCATCTTGTGTTCACGAGTAGGAGGTGGGTCCACTTCCCAAGTGACTGGAAAATATAAGCATTGTGGGTATACAACACATGCACCTATGTGGGCTTCACATGCATCACATTATGTCCAGGGAAGTTTTCATTAGTAAGCATGCAATTCCCTTTCCTTATTATTATTATTATTATTATTATTATATTTTGAATAATTGTGGGTCCCATTGACATGGTGGGGTCCACCCCATGAACAGTTTGTATAACAAACAACATCATAGTTGATACCACCCACTATATGAATGACATGGATATAAGGTACATACGTCGGGTGGGGCTCATTACACATGGATGGTCTAAATGATGGATGACTTGGATATAAAATGCATGTGACGAGTTGGCTCCACGGTCCAATGACCAACCCAACTTTGGTGGCAGTTACACATCACGGTAGAACTCAAAGGATTTAATGATAGGGATTTTTATTCCCACTTTTTCTTATAGTGTGGTCCACCTAAGGCGTGGATCTACCTCATTCTTTTACTCATGACTTAAAATGGTCTGAACGAGTGGATGAATGGCCCAGATATACTTTTCATCACCAAGGTGGCCCCCAGAAAAATCTAAGTATTTTGAGTACAATTTCCACTGTCCAAATAGCATGGCCTGCATGAACTTCTAATCGGCCTAATTTTTGGGACCATACAATAAATGAGGCTAGTAAGATGGATGAATGGTGTGGATTTAGCACATACATCAACGTGTGGCCATGATCACCGCCCTCTCTGGACGTCCAGGGAGGACGTCACCTCCTCCAAGCCCTTTTTTTTTATTTCATTTTATTATTATTATTATTATTATTATTATTATTATTATTATTATTATTTCTTTTTGTATATTTCTCATCAAGGTGGGTCACTTGAGAGATTCAGTCCATCTATTGTATGTGTCCCACTTGGTGGAGGGGTTAGTCTAAGTTTCAAATGCATCAAAATTTCAAGTGGGCCCCAGAAAATACTTTTATTTGTTTTAACATGTTTTCACATGATTTTTGATGGTGTGGACCACTCAAGTTCTGTGTACGACTGATTTTTGGGGGATCCCATCATTTAAAGGGGACCCATCAAATGCACGGTGCTGATGTTCGACATACATCATGGTGGGGCCTATGGCTGGGACCCATGGTCCCTGCCTGTTTAGCTGCATCATCCTTGGACACTGGACGTCAGCAGCAAGGGGCTGACGCCCCTTGCCTATATATATATATATTATTGTGGTTTTTCATAGGTGGGGTGCACATCAAGATAATCAAGTCTATCTGTTGCATTCTCTGGCTCGTGACACATCCAACAAGTCCAATATGCAGCATATTTTGACGCAAAGAAGCCTCACATCAGGCCCTAACAGTTTAACACTATTAAAATAGTATTTTTGATGGTGTGGCCTACCAGAGATCTGGATCAGCATCATTTTTCGACTCAATGTCTAAAATGAGCCGAGGAATCGGATGGACGGCATGGATTAAAGATATACATCATGGGTGGGGCCGTTATGGGCCCACGGCCCTTGCCCCTTTGTATGAAGCTGCTAGGACGCTACTGATAGGAAGCAGCATCTCTCCCTTCTTTTTTTTTTATACGTGCACGTGTGTACATGGGTGTGTGTGTGAGTTTAGCCAACCCAATGGGCCAATGCTTGGATGATTTGGATATCATACAACATTTTGGTGGGGCCCGCTATCAATGGGTCTCACATGAACTCTATAATAAATTGATTTTATATATTTTCTCCTATGCATCCACACCATTAATAGCATCATCATCATTATTGCAATTATCTTCACCATCAATCATACTATCTTCATCATCCACACTATTCCTAACATTAAAGTATCATATTCACCATCCAAAACATAATGAAAACAAAAACAAAAATAAGTGGGGAGGGTGTACTCACTTGATGGATTAGATGGATGGTTGAGATAGATGGAAGGGATGAGAGTTGATGGCCCACCAAGATCACTCCTCTCTCTCTCTCTCTCTCCATGTGTAGAAAATGGGGAAATGCTAAGGGATGAAAGACTATTTGTAGGGAAATTGTTAAAATGTGGTTAGATTCAATTAATGTGATCTTGTTAGCTTAGATTAAGATTATGACAATTATTAATTCATGATTTGTAATTAATGATGGGTTAAAGGAGCATGGGATGACATGGTGTGATGATATCATGCTTGAGGTGTGGCATGGAAAAGAGTTGAATTGAGGTGTACATGAGAGAGGGAGGGGTATGGGTGTGTGACATCACACACATGGGTAGAGATTCTCTCACCCATGTGTGGCATGTACATGTGTGCATGGCATGTGTTGTGCACATGTGTGGAATGGGGTACATAGCGCCATGCGCACATGATACAACAATGATTCTTTGCGGCGTATCTCACAAATGGAGTATCGTACAGACGCACGGGTGGTACCTACGCGATCGCGGCGACAGGGCGGTCGATATGAGATAGGTTTCGAGGTCTTGGAGTTCCGGTCAGTTGGGTGTGTACTATGAATGGCAAATCCTGGTATAGCTAAAGGCGTCGATCATCATGTACATATGTATAGAAAATGGTATGGAATAGGCGGGGTATTACATCTATAGACCTTAAAAAGATCCTCATTCTGGCTTTCCAATAGGCATAATTGGAGCCATCAAAAGGTGGAGGCCTGTTAATTGAGAGGCCATCAAAATTTGACATCTTATAAGCTCAGATCAGTTAGCTTAAGAAATAAATCCAAATAATAAAAAGGAGCTATTAGGCTTTGATACCACTTGAAAAGGCCAAGCTTAAAGTCTTAGGGGGGGGGGGGGTGAATAGGACTATACGAAATTAAAAAATAAATACGGAATTATAAAGATATACAAGAATTGATAGCACAAATAAAGAGCAACCTCAAATGCACAAGTATTGAGAGACTAATACAAACTGAGTTCTAAGGACAACCTTTCACCAAAAATCAAAGTTTATGGTAGGACAACCTGATGTCTAGAATGTTTGTAAGTATCAAAAACTCAAACTTAGAATGAGGGAAAGGAAATAGACTAAACTATTACAACATTCACCACAAGTGCATAAAAGAAATTACAACATTCACAACCACACTTACAACTCTACAACCATCCACCAAACATCGAGAATTATAGTAGTTCGTGTGTGTACACCAATTGTCCGAAAATAGCCACACAACTACTCCACTCCTAATATCTACTCCCTCGTGATATTAGCTTTCACTATCAAATAAGGTTTTCCAAGGTTCACCTTAAAACCTTCATAATTGTGTTTTTAAATGGGCTTACACAAGTACAAAAACTCCACACTTTGAGATTTTCTGATTGATCTTAGAAAAAACCAAAAATGAGATTTTCCCGGCTAAGTTTTACAAACCAAAAAGAATACAGAAAATTAAATTGTACTTATATGAAGATTCTTCTTCTGATGAAGCCCGATAGAACTAATTTGATGTAGAAGAAGATGTTCAATGTCCAGTCTCACAAGTGAAAGGGTTTTAGGTCTAAATTAATTTTAAATTAAATCGAACTAGGCTAGCTTGATTTGATTTTGATCTTAAAAGAGGCAAATCACAATTCACTTCTTTAATGAAATAGAGTTGAATGAAGATCTCAAAATTAAATAACAAAGGCTATTAAAATGAATCTAAAATGAGCATAATATAGCTTAATAAATGCAGGAACTTATCTCTCAGAGTGATAACTTGATTTAACTTGGAATGAATGAAAAACTCTGAAATTCGTCCTCTATTTATAAGTGAAAAAATTGTTCACTCGACTGGTCTAAGGGTCGGTTCGACTGGTCAAAGGAGCAATCAATTTTTAAGATTTCTAGTGCGATAAGATAAGATAGGTACTCAACTGGTCGAGTGGCTTGCTCGATTGATTGAGTGGTCTGCTCGACTGGTCGAGTGGGACCAAAATATGTTCCTGGACTTTAAGTTGAGCACTGCACGACTGGTCGAGGGTCCAATAGAAAATTTTGAAAATTCACAACAAATCTTAGATTGTTCGAGCCAGTGCTTGGACTAGTCAAACAAAAACTAGGACTCGTTGAGCAAATGACATATAAACTTATGAAATGACCGACATAAAATATGCAATGAATATGACTCAACATATGATCAATCTAGGGTCATCCATATCTTGTTTGTGAGTTTGAACAATTGAAACATCATTACTCTGCTAACTCATTCACTTGAAATACTTGAAGCTTGTCTTCAAAATCTTAAACTTGAGCTTGAACTAGGGCTTGAGTTCTTGAGTTTTTTTAAGGTACTGAACTTGAAGATTAAACTTGAACTTGAGCCTTGAACTTGTTCTTGACTTAAGCTTGAAATCTTGAACTTTGACAACGCTCTTCAACTTGAATACGTAAAAAAGCTCGACGAAGATGTGGACAACTTTAAAATGCACGAAGTTGATATATTCATCTCATTAACACATGATATAGATTCTAAATGATCTGACACAACAAAATTTGACAACTCTGGGTGCTAGATTTACAATATAGCATTTACAGTTTGTATAATCCACCATATTTATAATCCCATGCATGTCTCATTTTCGATCTTACCCCCGGTTGAAACTTTCCATTTTCAAGGTCTCTCTTTTCTGCGTCCTCCATTTGACCATGGATTCATCATTTCCATATCTTCACCACACATGCAAGTTGTAGACGAGAGTGCAATGAACCTCTAATACATGGATGGCCTGGATGATGATATTTTTATAGTAATCAGATGATGTTGATATTTGATTATGCTTCATACGTCATTTTGATGGTATGGATTTCCTTGGAACACCGTTCGAAGTAAAAATTTTGAGTGAACAATCAAGCTTGGCTGGTGGTTGGTGCTCTGTGGATGAGAGTGCACTGAACCCTCTATAGAACTATCAGCTCTCTCCCTCGGAAATAGATTGGCTACTCCCCATGCCACCGGCCCCCCTGGCTGGTGGTCGGTGCTCTATGGGCCCACCATGATGTATGTGTTTCATCCATTCCATTCATCCATTTTAAAAGATCATTTTAGGGATTTATCACGAAAATTAGAAGGATATAAATCTCAAGTGGACCACACCACAGGAAAGCAATAGTGATTGGATATCCACCATTTAAATCCTCCTAAGGCACACTATACTATTTATTTGACATCCAATCTGTTAATTAGGTCATAAATACCTAGATGAAGGGAAAAAACAACGATCAGCTTGATCCAAAACTTTTGTGGCCCCCAAAATTTTTTTAATGGTCGACGTTTATTCAACATTGTTTCTTGTCATGTGGTCCACTTGAGATTGGGATATAGCTCATTTTTGGTCTTATACCATAAAATGATCTATAAAAATAGATGGATGGCATGGATGAAACACATACATCATGGTGGGGCCACTAGATCACCGACCACCAGCTATTGGCACATAATCCATTTGATAAAGTAGCCAAGTAGCCAATCTGTTTCCCTCTCCCACCCCCCGAATTTGGTGCACAATCCAAACATAAGGAATTAGTCATCATTGCGAATTTCCTTTGAACTGACCACCTTCAAACAAGTGAAATGCCTCATGATGGATCTGACATTTCATAGTAAATTAACATGAAAGTTATAAATGCAAAATGACATTGCATTTACCGAATTTCTCAAAAAACAAATAGGCCCTAAGTGTGCCTCAATTCTTTGAATGGATTTGTTAAGGTCTTAGAAAGCCTATAACATATTTTGATTAAAAAGCTCTTGATTTTAAATGTATTTTAAAACCGGATCCTCTTGAGGCTTCTTTTGATTTAAAAGTTGAGATAGAGCCCCTTGAGGATTACCTATTTGCCCATTCCTCCAACTGAAATTGGGATGATTACTCTAGCCAGGATTGTATGTATTTGAGGTGAGTCCACTGAAAGGTCTTTGGTAATTGTTCACAGCATTTGATTGCTCATTCAGTACCTCTTGAAAAGCATGTATGGTTGGACAATTTTCGGTTGTATGTACATTGCAAGCACAAATATTGCAAACAATTTCCTTAGCCATATCCTTCTTAAGTTTTATGGCCTCTATCTTCCTTGTGAGATCAGCCACTTTAGCATTTATATCATCTTCCTTTTTCAAAATATATATTCCGCCCTTCTCCTTTGATTGAGTAGGCTTAGAAGTGGTGCTAGGTCTTGGGGAGATGTCCCATGATTATGCAGTTTTAGGGAGCTTATTAAGTAATCCCACACATCATTGACATCTTTGTTCATGAATTCCCCATTGCACAACGTCTCGACGAATTGGCGCATGGAAGACGTCAGTCCTTCATGGAAAAAACTTGTTATACACCGCGTTTCAAAACCGTATTGTGGGCATGAACTGACAAGATCCTTGAACCGCTCCCAACATGAAAGAATGTTTCATCTTCCTTTTGGGTAAAGTTCATGATTGACTTTCTGATGTGTTCGTTTTATGGTATGGGAAGAATTTCTTTATGAATTCTCTTGTCATGTCATTCTATCTGTGTAACGCCCCGTGTTTCCAGGACCCGAGTATATGACTCGTTTCCCAAAAACCCGAGTGTTAACCTAAGAAGAGCCAAATTCCATATATACTCTTTTTCTTTTATCAGAGTTAGCAGAGAAGCATAGGATGAACAAGTCAGCATAAAGAAAATTTTTCATTTACATTTAGAATACACAAGAGGTTGCCCATAATGATTTATATAAACTAATGTCTCTATACTGACAATTACATGATTACTTATATGAGAAATTTAAAAGCATGTAAAACATATAAACGAAAGTCGTAAGATTGCGCAGCTTCCTTGACAGGTACAACCACGTATCCTTGACCACCAAGACGGCTCCTCATCAGTCTGAACCTGCATGTCACTTAAGCCACCTGTGCTGCTTATACGGTTAAATATTTGATGGATGAGTGGCCAACTCAATGTGAATTCTCCTCAAGATTACACATGGTCGCCTTAGTTAAGCATAGTTAAAAATAATAAGCATTCAAAACAACCAAAATGCAGTCTTATTTAAATGAATGGATGCGTGAATGCACATCGACCTGGGGATGCTCATCCAGTCAGACTTGGGCTCGTCACCCATGCAATCATCGACCTGAGAATGCTCATCCAATCGGAACTTAGTCTCGTCTCCCGAAAATAGGCCGATAGTCGATGGTCTGGGAGTTAGCGAAATGATACCCCAATAACACTAAGACACGTGCTACAACATCCAGAATTAGTCACCCGTCATCGCCAATATGTTATGAATGTATGATTAGCCAAACTATTATTATTCCAATTACAATCAGCCAATTTAAGTAAACTCAATGGTCATTCGAGGGGCTTGTCACCCAGCGACGGCTGACAGCTCGGGCATAATGTCCTATGACCACCATTCCCGGCTCATGAGGTTTCCCCATCTTAGGATGTTTAATGGATGCCTATCGACCAGTAGTCAATCAAGTTCTATAAGTAGGGATTTCCATTGCATGGTATAGGCCATCGAAGCCACGTTGGCAAATCTCAGAACATAGGACAGGTATCAAATCACAGCCCAAAAAGGGTACACAACGTCAAATCAATCGGTAAAATGGGTCAAGTAAGGCCAAATCAGTGCGGTTAAAAGAGATCATTTCTAAGCCACCCAAGCCACATGCCCTATGGATGGTAAATCCCACATTAACGTTCTATGCCACATATAACATCTAAATTGAGGGGTCATTCCTCACCAACCTATCTTGTTACATCCTAAGTATGGGTTCGCGTACACAAGAAGGATCACCCACCATTAAGTGTAGTGAATAGAGATCCATAAGCGACTCACACAATCCATAATAAAGCATATAATTATAACATGCCAGACATGAGTTGATTCATGATAATCGCAATAAGTCATGATAGGAACTATTAATTTAAATTTAAATGGAAACTATCATGTAAGCAGTTATTATATGAAATCATGTTCACAAATGTCAACTATAATTCAAGTATAGGCCATGCCTTAAAAATTGATAAAAGATCGTATATTACGAGATAACATCAGTGATTCTAATAAAGACTATTACTTAAGCTAATTTGGAAATGGAAAGCTTAAGGGGAAGAATCATCACCAAAGAGTTGTAGTACGCCTCTTGATTCAATTTTTCTGCGTGAAGTTAGTGGCTCTAAGTCACTCACTTAGTTCCTTAGAGAATTCGTTTGTATTAGACAATGATTCCTAAAGCTTTAAGCGCATAAGGGATTGGTGGGGCTTGAAAGACCCATTTTTAAGATTGTTTGGATCTTCGTCAAGAGAACCAGACCTACCAAATACTTGCCCCAACAAGTGGCCTGACTAGACTTAGCCTGGATTTGATCTGGCCCAACTTGGTGGCTCCAAGGTGGCCCAAAAACTGGGCTTGGCTCCCATGGTTTGAGCTTGGCCTAAGTGGACTATCTACACCATTCACCTATTCATAGAGATCATTTTAGAGTGTTTCCCCCAAAAATGAGTCACATCGGGAGATCATATGGATCGAACCACAACTAGCAGTGGAGACAAGGATTTCAATTGTTAACAATGCACAGGGCCTACCATAATGTCTATTTTCCATCCAATCTGTTCATAAGGTCACAAAAGCCTGAAATAAGAGGGAAAACAATTTTATATTGACCCAGAACTTCTGTAACCCCAACCAGTTTCAACAGTGGATGTTCAATCTCCACGGATTTTTGCAGTGTAGTCCACCTGATAGATGTTCAACGACGTGGATGGACAGTGTGGATGTGAAACAGATGAACGGCATGGACGTAAAATACATACATCATGGCGTGGCCCACCGTCCAGCCATCTGGACGGTGTGGACCATCACATACATCACGGTCTGGCCCCATCCAAATGGACCGACGGCATGGATGGAATCCACGCATCAGGTGGGTCCACTGAATCTGGTGACATCACTATGTCAGCTATATAGCTGGTGTGGGACGCACCAGCCAATTCGATTCCATTCTAGGTGGGTCCCACGTGGGGCCACCATCATATATAATATATTATATTATCATAATATTTATATTATTTTATTTATTTATTATTATTTTTTAAAAAAAAGCATGCCAGCATCCAGCGTCCTGGACGGACGGCCTGGATGCAAAGCATAACAAAGGTGGGTCCCACAGAACGTGCTGATGTCTGTCCAGCAGGCGCTGGCTGCTGGCCCACCGTATGGATGGTCTGGATATACACAGATCCCATGATCAGGGCCCACCTGCTGGGTGAGTGGCGTGGATAAGAATACATACCTCTCCTTCTCCTTCTGCTGTTGGAAGCGTCCAGCAATGGGCGTCAAAGCTCGGACAGATGGTGTGGTTTGGCTGAGGAAGACAATCCGCCGTTAATGGCAGATCTCAAACGGAAGCCTCTCCCCTCGATCGGCTTCTATCAGACGGTCGGTATGGACCCTAAGAAGCTTATAGACCTGCGGTTTTGAAGCTTGGGAGAGGATTGACTGGTGGGTTCGATGGGAGAAGGAACAGAGGGTTTTTCTCTCACTCATCCTCTTTATGAAGAGAACTCCTCGCATAAAGGGCTAGGATTGCCTGATGCGGACGGCTGGGATTGGAGGAGAGTCCCTCACATGGATCGTGCCAGTTGGCAAGAGAAGACAGTTTCCATCTATGGAAAGTTTGTGTTTTGGGGCTCACTTGCGGCGAGGATCGTGTGCACGTACACACGTGAAATAGCGTAAAACTTAGAGGTTTCGGTCTCACATTTATCCTCTGTCAGATGGAGGGTTCGGATCGCCCCAACGGGGCTGGATGGTGGGCCACCAATCCAAACGGACGGACGCCTGTCCGTCCGCTGTGTAAACCGGAGAGAGAGAGAGAGAGAGAGAGAGAGAGAGAGAGAGAGAAAAATCTATCTGTTTTGAGAGAGGGCGCGGGTCAGCGCTGGTCGGCCAGCATACCATGTCCTGTGCACTTCGTGCACGGGCGGCCTTGGTGCACGCCCACTTTGTGTGGGGCTCGCCGTGATGTCTTCATGAAATTTACTCCGTTCATTAGTTTTGGAGATCTTGGATACGGCCTCACACCAAAAATCAGGCGGATCCAAATCTCGGGTGGGCCATACTAACCGATTGGAGGGTCCAATTATGTACCTACCCTGATCTGAGGGTCGGATGATCCTGAAATCGGACATCAATGGTTAAAAGCGCCCTAATGAGCCATTTGCATTGTTTCCATCATATAGTACCTACCAATACTAATATTAATGTAAAATTTTATTACTATTATATATTACTTATAATTTCAATGGTTAAAATCTCATTCGCATATATAAATATAAATTTTAATATTAACACACTACTATATTCATGTTATTGATCACGTATTTATTAATATATAATTATTCATATACAATATCATTTTATACATATATATACATATATATATATATATATATATATATATATATATATATATATATATATATATATATATATATATATATATATATATTTTGTAAATTGTACACTATCATATTTAAAATTAGAGCTGGGCATCGGACCGAGTCGGACCGGATTCGGTCCAACCTGATTCGGCCCGAAATCTGCATATGTGGATTCGAATCCTATCCGATCCAGAACCGGGTCCGAACATCTGCGTCGAACCGATCCGAAGCACGTTTGGCCTGACCCGATCCGAGCCCGACTCGGTCAGGAAAACCGGGTTGGATCGGATTGGTTACGATCCTCACTGAACTTTTTTAACGGTGAAAATTATTATCCTCGTTGCTATTTTCGTTGTGGTTCATTTGAGCTTTAGATATCATTCATTTTTTTTTTCCAAATGCTCTAAGATGATCATGAAAAATGGATAAACGGTATGGATATAATAAATACATCATTGTGGGGGCCCAGTTGATCTCGTTTGACTCGTTCATATAAATCAGATCTCGAGGGGCTTACAGCTGTCCACGTGCTGTGAACGGCGTGCACTGTGACGTGCTGTGCACAAAAGTGCCGTGTGCACTGGTGGTGTATTACACATTGACGTTAGCAAGTTAGGTGGGTTTGATTATGGTGTATGTGTTATATCAAAACCGTCCGTCCATTTGGTGAGCTTGTTTTAAAGCTTGAGACTAAAAATAAGATAGATCTAACTATCAAGTGGGCCACATTGAAAAAAGCAGTGGGGATTGAACGTCTATCATTGAAACCCTTTTTGGGGTCACAGTCTCACAGAAGTTTTGGATCGATTTCAAATTTGTTTTTACTCTTAATTCAGTTCTTTGTGACCTTATGAACAGATTAGATGGAAAATAAACATTATGGTGGGCCCTACTAATTGTTTAAAGGTGAAAATCATTCTATGTTGCCATTTGTGTTGTGGTCCAGATGATCTTGGATATGATCCATTTTTTTTTGGATAATGCACTAAAATGATCTCTAAATACATATGAACGCTATCGATATAATAAATACATCACTATTAGGCCATATAACTTTGATCTCTTTGGATTGTTCGTACAACTCGCAGCTCGAGGAGCATCAGTGCACTGCTCATCCTGGCATGAAATCAGACTGCGTAATGAGTTACTAAGTACGCTCTTATTGTACTAAGTAAACTTAATGGGCCCAACCATGTATGTATGTAATATATCCACGCCGTCCATTCATTTTTTTCATATAATTTAAGGTGTTGAGCCCAAAATTGAAGAATATCCAAAGATCAAGCATATCATACTACAGGAAAAGTGGGAATAATGATTTCCACCGTTGAAACCTTATTAGGCCCTATAGTGATGTTTGTTTGCCATCCAAACTGTTCAAAGACTCTTACAGACATGGATGAAGAGAAAAAATAAAAATAAGCTTAATCCAAAACTTCTATGGCCCCCAAGAATTTTTCAACGGTATATCTTCAATTCATACTGTTTCCTGTGGTGTGGCCCATTTGAGAGTTGGATATACTTTATTTTTGGGCTAGAACTCTAAAATTATCCCATAAAATGGATGAACCAAGTCGATAAAATACATAAGTCATGATAAACCTCACAAAGTTTACTCAGTACGCTAATTGTACTGAGTTACTGAGTACGCAATCCGTTTCATCTTGGCACACCACATACCTACAACTAGGCTCCTCCAGCCCGATACATAGCAGGGTGGTACACCAGGAAATGCTCTTCTTATTGTACACCCTCAACTCTATTGGGGCCAACCTTGAATGAATGTGGTTTATCCACGCTGTCCATTCGTTTTTGCAGATCATTTTAGTGGTTGAATCCAAAATTGATGCATATCCAAAGCTTAAGCGGATCACACCACAGGAAAAAATAGAAGTATCGATAAGAAGTACTCCGGATCGGGTAGGATTGGATCGATCCGGATCCATTCGGATCAGGTTTTCGGGTCGGGTCGGGTCGGATCAGTGCCAATCCGAACTCTAATATATAATTCTTAATATACAATATCATTTCACACACACACACACACACGCATATATATATAGATTAAAAATTGTACACTATCATATTTAAAATCACAGGTTAAATAATATGCCATTTTATTAAAATATCTAATAATTTTTATATACATATTTATAAAGAATATTTAATACAACTTTAATATTTATAATTCAATTATATTTCGTAAAATCTTCATTCATTATTATTATTATTATTACTATTGCTATTATTATTATTATTATTATTATTATTATTATTATTATTATTATTATTATTCTGGATTAAATTGTAGGGCCCGCTTCTAGGTAGAATTGTCCTCACGGTGGATCAACTGTTATGGTAAATGTACATAATCCCTAACTAACTTTAATTGTTAAGTGGGACACACTACATGGATATCAAATCACTAATATTCGACATCCTAATCATTCAACCAGTCTCAATGGCGGGATTGATTCATAACCAGTTATCATTAACCATGGGGTCCTAGGGGTTGCTTAGTTGAAAATTCGTGGTTGAGTTAGGGAACATGTCTCCTAACATGCTTTTAGAATGTGGGATATTATTTTACAATATTAGTATTATCATTTATATATACTTCTATTATTTTATTTTCCTCTAATTTGTTGTTGTGGGTCATGCCTATTCATTTACCCACTCAGCACCCATAGGGCTTGGATAAAATAAATAAATAGGTAAATTAATTTAGTTTGTAAGTGGGTCACATTTTAAATTAACGGTTAGACTTGGGGACCTAATGGATGGTTTGATCCATCTATCGAAGTGATCGAGACCTTAAAATAGACATCTCTAGATTATTTTGAAAATCAATCGAGGGGGATGGCTTGATATGTGAATGAATGTTGTACTAGACGGTTTGAGATTGATAAATTGGGGATCACTGGACGTAGTTGTGTAGGGAAAGCTATCTGTGTTTCCACATACGTGTAGTTAAATCGGATTTCTATGGTGACACCCGAGCACTGAAAGTACGGGGCGTTACAATCTGCCAATGGATTGCGGACGTAGTGAATGCAACCATGTCTTAGTCTTTTCTTTTAAGGAAAAAGGAAAGAGTTTCAGCTTGATCGTGTCCTCGGACACATTGAGAAAGTATAAAGAAGATATTATCTCATCGAATTCTTTCATGTGTAGATATGGATTTTCAGATTCAAGTCCATGGAACTTTGGAAGGAGTTGGATCACTCCTGGCTTGATGTCTATATTTTCTGTATTTTCTAGAAAAATCATATAGGAAGGTGTGCTCACCCCTGCCAGTTGTAAATAGTCTCGTAAAGTACGAGGTGGGGGTGCATGATACACCTCATTCTCATCCTAGGTTTCCTCAACTGGAGGTTGAGTTTGATTTGCAGCCATCACTTCTATCAACTCTGAGGATCTCAAGTGGTGTCTAATCTTGTGATGGATAGGCAACCCTTCGACTAATCCTCCACTTATGAGACGTAGAGTGTTATCACAGACCCACTTGGGCATGAAACACTCTCAACTTTCAAGTTCAGAATCTAACCTAAAATCTAAGAATCGAAAACTACAGCAAATAAGAAGAGAGAGAGAGAGAGAGAGAGAGAGAGAGAGAGAGAGAGAGTTAGAATGAAGTTACTAGATAGGACATGTTATGTTAGGATCCTACAAAACAGAGAACAAAGTTAGTTTTTAAAATTAAGTTCAAAAAAATTCCTAACCTATAAACAAAACAGAAAGTTAATCCTAATCTTAACATAATTCTAAAACTAATTAAATTCAGAAAAACACAAACGTAGTCCCTGACAATGGCACCAAAAACTTGTTCACAACCCCAAGTATAGGGTCATGATGTAGTAATAACTCGGTAAGACCGAGGTCAAATCCACAGGCACTAAACTTGAACGTATTTTAAAATAACTAGAACTAGAACTAGAAAAAAAAATCTAAATCTGAAATCTGGCATGAAAGAGAGTAATTGTGAATAAAGTTGATTAAAACTTGTGAATTTAAAGGTGGGAACTAGGGCGTCAAGGATCCACTTGTAGCTATCAAGATGTTACCTTACTTAATTCAAATAACACAATTGGAATTGAAATCTTATTCTATCCAATTGGAAGACAAAGCAATTATATCAAATCTGAACTTTCATTGACCTAATTCTCAATGTAAGAGAATTATGATGAGGGGAAGAGATTTCATCACCTTACCATGCCCAGGAGACGATGGTGAACAACAGGATTTACTAATCTTACAATCTCATAATGGAAAAGAAGATACTTAAAGCTATCACAGCGTCTATTGTAATTTGAGTCACAACAAATCAAAGAAAACTGAAAATATTTCTTAAATTCAAACTAAAAATCAATGAAGTTCAATAAAATAAGAATCAAAGTAAAATAAATATCCCAACACATTACAAGCTCCATCTCTTAACCCTAGCTAAGAGGTTTAGCCAATCATAGACATGATTAAAACCAAATCTCTTAAACAAAGCATGAAAAATAAATTAAGGAAGAAGAAAAACTTTTTGGCCATTGCTTCACCCGTGTGTATGCTCCTTGAGACCTTTTCAAACCCTAGAAGGTGCTTTGGAGCATCCTAGAAAATCTTATTTATAGTTATGGAACTCCAACTTTCGCACCAAGTTAGAAAAATATAGAAGCCGCCTCAAATTTATACACTCTGTGCAGTTTGCCAAAATAAACTTAACTTTACACAAATTTCCAAAATAGATTTCACTCTGTGCAGTTAAAATAGACTCGGAGGTTCAGAATATGCTTTTTCAGAATAATTTCAGGAATATGTTTGTTTTCAAGACAATTTCAGGATTTATTTTCTTCACTTTAAATATTTAATTCTCTTCATTATTCACTTGGTTTTCTTATATCTTTGGCATGTGAATTTTCATTAATGACTTCCAAATCTCCAAATCTTCATTTACTAATCTTTTCAGCATAAATTTTTCTTTTAGCATCAATTTCACCTTAAGCTCTCGAAATCACCTCGCGTATGAAAACATGTATAATTAAATTGATTAAGCACTATCATGTTTATAAAACTAAGGTATAAATAGGGAGAAATATGTAATATTTCACACTCAACAACACATACACCATGCACCCTTTACATGTTACACACATGTGAATGAGATAAGAAATAAATGGAAATAAATACAATAAAGAGAGAGAGAGAGAGAGAGAGAGAGAGAGAGAGAGAGAGAGAATGTGTGAAACGTGAGAGGTCTAGCATTTCAATCACTCTACTCATCTGGACCATTCAAATATTATGGTACTCACATTTATCAACTAGTCGATGTATCCTCACATCAATTTGAACACTCTAAAGAGTTTAACCACTAACCTACTTCCCAATATATGGTCTAACTAATTAAAATCATCCAGTGGCGAACCATATCGTTTGAACTATTGAATTAGAATCTGCCATGTGGAGTGCCCATTTAGAAATCTAAACCATTCATTATCTGAACCATCTAAGCACACATCTAATGAACAGTATTCTAACTATAAATCTCGCTTATGTGCAAATTATTTTAAGCTAGAAATAGAGGTATTAGCCTTAGCATGAGAGGTGCTTACGTAAGTTGAAAGTTTTTAGTTTTTAGTTTTGGCATTTAATGTAGAATTGAAATTAGTATTTATGTGAGGAGTTTTAAATTTTATTTTTAGTTTTTTTTTTCCTTCATGCATGAAACATCATTAAATATTAAACAACAAAAAAAACACAAAACTCATTTGCTTCACATATGAAGTGCATGCGTGCACATTTATGGTTTATGCCCTATAAAATAGGGTGTAGCCATGGGCTTAAGGCATAAGTGTGGGTCCAGTAGAGTTTAAGTGTGGGCCACCCTTAGAATCATAACAAGAGTTGGTGTGTGCATGGTGCATGGGTGTGAGTTAGTCGAGACTCGATTTTAGACATTACGCACATCGAGTGTATACATCAGGTGTGTACTACATAAAGTTTAGTCCACCACTTCAATCAAGTAGGTGATCTTAACTTGAAGTTTAGAATTTTCAGCCTATTATTATGTCATCTTATTCCAATTTTCAATAGTAATATTAGATTAATTATTTATATGATTGATCTTTTTATTTAAAATTTATATAATTATTTAGCTTAATAGTTGAAATTTTGAAATGTACCTTGAAACAATTATTGAATTAAATCGGTTTGATTCATATTTAAATTTTAATTTAATATTCAAATTATATATAAAAATGAATTTTAATTAGCTTAGTTTAATTAATAAATTATTAAAAGTATAATTTGATATTTTTTAAAAAATAAAAATAAAATCCAATTGTAATTCCAAACTTTTAGAAATTAATAATTTAAATAAATTTTGTTACTAAAATAATCAAATTCATTAGCTTTGAAATTTATTTAATAAATGAGATTATAATTTGATTGATTTAAATCAATTTCATTAAAAGTTAAATTTAAATATAATTTTTTTGGGTAAAAATACTTGATTATTATAAATTTATTAAAATTTAATTTAATATTAGAATAATTAAAAATTTTATTTGCAAAGTTTATGTTGTAATTAAAATAAATTTTAAATTTTAGTGAATAAAAATAATAATAATTATTATTTATGCTAATATGATTTATTATATTTCATAAAATATAAAAAATAATTTAATTAAAGTTAGAATTTAAAATCAAATTTCTTTTATATTATCATATCTTAGAAATTCCAAAACTTTAATAGTAGTAAAAAAAAATATTTTATTTAAGTATTTTAATTATTGAAGTTTCGACAAAACTCTATTTAAAATTATTAATTAGAAATAAAAAATTATATTATTAATATTTTGATAATTCAATAATTATTGGTTCTTATAATAATTTTTAAAGTAATAAAAACATGTGAATAAATCCATGATAGCTTTATGTTGATATCTGCGATTGTGAAACTATGATTCATCTTACATGCATATTTAGCATTCATTGAACATCAATATTAATATGTTGGATGTAATGTAAGCAAGTAAGGCGATCGTGTCCATTAGGTGGAGGACCCTAAAGCCACCAAGTAGGGCGATTGTGTCCCTTAGGTGAAAAACCCTAGAACCCAATTGATCCTTTGGAGTCTTCTTTATATATACCGTATGAGTACAATGGTATGCGCAGACATACGTCAGAGGTACAACTTGAACAGCCGTCTGACCAGCTAAGGTATAAATAGGTCTCTCACCACGAGATACCGGTGCATGAGCATTAATGCAACGTGGCCATCACTTGAGTACGGTGTTGTAAGAGATGACATATATTTATGAGAATTCATGGAAAGTATCACATGCATAACATTTTTATAATTCTATTGCTTAAATTCATATTCTCTTATTATCCATATTTTATTTTTTTTCTCTTATTTATAAAAATTTGATATAATTTGAACATTTTAAATTTTGAGTAAGAGATGACGCTATTGGGCTTTCATGCTCACCCTAATACAAAAATGCACAGGTGCAAAGCTGTAATATTACGAGCAGGCGGACCTCTATTATTAGTTTTTAAATTTTTTAAAAATTAGGCTTAGTTTAAATTCCAATTTTTAATGTAAAAGAGGAAAACTATTAAGAGAGTTGAATTTAATAAACATTTCAGCAGTATTTTCCTTTTAGATGACTTTGAATAGCTATTAAATTTGATTGAATCATGTGGATTGTAATAAATATTGATATATTAAAACTCACGAACTTGGGATTCGGATCCCGAATACCCTATTCGAGTACCCGAATGTCGGGGCGTGACATTGCGTGCAATCAAATACCAAAGCGAATGGACAACCCACCTCTCTAGTCAGAAAAGATTATGGTTTGGACCTGTTGCCTACCATCGTATCATTGTCAGCTTACTATCTGGAAAAGAGATAACTTGCACATATCATGAGGGTTTGAGGAAAATGTTGTGATTGTCCCTACGCTTTCTGTAGCATTACAAGCCACGAATCACAACCCATTCACATCGGATCGGTAATAGCATCAGAGATTAAATATGAAAAGTAGGGCCCTAGCACTTTGCGACTTTACGGGGATTCTCATACTATTTGGATGTGTGATGTTCCTTTGCTACATGATCACCTTAGGAGTACTTGTTCCATTTGATCATCAAAGTGGTTAACTGCCCTGTGCATTCTGCGGCTTTATGGTGTAACGCTCCGTGTTTCTAGGACCCGAGCATATGACTCGTTTCCTAGAAAGCCGAGTGTTAACCTATAGAAAGCCAAAATTTCACATATATATTTTCTTTCATTCAGAGTAAGCAGATTTAGCGTAGGATGGACAAATCAGACGTAAAGGAAAGTTGCATTATCATTTAAATATACAAGAGGTTGCCTATAATGACTTATACAAATAAATGTCTTAAACTTACAATTACAAGTAAAATGGTGTTACATGTAATTAAAGCAAAATATAACATATCTGGAACTGTAAAACCATGTAGCAACTCTTGACAATACAATCATGCATCTTCAATAGTGGTACTTTGCTCCTCAGCAGTCTGAACCTGAAAATCAATTAAGCCACCTATGCTACCTGTACGGTTATATATTTGATGGATGAGTGACCAACTCAGTGTGAATTTCCCTTAAGATTACACACCGCCACATTAGGTAAGCATATTATGAAAACATACAAGGCATATAAAATAATACATGATGTAGTCTTATTAAATGCATGGATGTATGGGTACACATCAACTGCCGATGCTCATCCAGTTGGCTTTTGGGCAAAACCCATGCAATGTTGCCGATCACCAGCGAAAGTACATAGTACATGCGTAGTGCCAAACTCACTAAAAGTGGGTCGATAGTCGATGGTATAGGAGTTAGCTAAACGATACCCCAACTAAATCCTATTAGGCACGTGTTACAGCACCCAAAATTAGCCACCCGTCATCGCCCGAATGCTATGAATGCATGATTAGTCTAACCATTATTAATCTGTTTACAACCAGCAGGTTTAATAAGCTCAAAGGTCACTATGGGGAGCTTAGAGCTTAGTGTAGGCCGATAGCTCGGGCATAGTGTTCCATAACTACCATCCCCGATCCATGAGACTACCATTTTAGGATGTTTAATGGAAGCTCGTCGACTAGTGACCAATCATATTACAGTATATGGGGCTTACCACCACATGGTTGTATAGAATAAAACGTTGAACCCATCTAGGGCAAGTACCAAAACAAAATCACGTAGGGGGAATATCAAAACTAAGCCACATAGTGCAATTAGTAAAACTAAGCCACGTAGTGCCAAATCTCGAAACCATGTGATAGGAAACCATCCTTAAAATCATTGGGCACAACAATCCTGGATGGTAGGCCCACATCATTGATCAATTTAAACCACCACTCAATATCCACTAAGTCGAAGGTCCATTACAATCATAATCGGTTGGGTTACATCCCCAGTATGGGTGTACATATATAAGTGGGGGTTTCCCACTGATGTACTAGTTTAAGTTCCATAAGCAATCCACAAATAATTCACAAGCATGAGATAATATGCAGGATAAATATTAAGCATGAAACCTAGCAATTTGATTCCAGCAATTACACACATGATTATAAGATGGAGATATCAATTATCAATTTAAATTAAAATAAAACTATACTTAAGCTAATGGAAAAATGGAAAGCTCAAGGGGAAGAAATCATCACCTTATAGATCGGATCGCCACCAACGTTGCTAAGAAGCAAGTGTGCCCTTAGAATCAAATCCTACCATGAATTGCGAAATTTGTACATGACATCAATGTTCTACCAAGTGTCTATGGTCAAGATTTATACAACCTAGGGTTTGGATTACTTTTAGGGTTTTAATATAGAATTAGGGCTTTATCATAGGGTTTAGTTATAGGCTTTAGATTCTAAGGTTTAAATCCTAGATTAGTACTACATTATTAATATTATTAATGTTGTACGATGGATTGAATAATATTCATAGTAAGAATACTAATCCATTATTAATGGGAGTTCCTAAATTCCTATTTAAATGTACCGGCATTATCTAATATTCTTACAATGACTAAAAATCTCTTAAATAATGTGAGTAACAATAATAGAATCTTTACTAACGATAATATAGTAAGGGTTAGTACTACTAATTATTTTAACAAGTATTTTACTAATCCCATGACTATCAATAATAGATACTTCCCAACGCTAATAGTCATGACTATTAATAATAATAGATACTAGGAACTGTCATGAATTATTAAGTTCTATCATTAGATCCAATCCTAACACATTATTTAGGGTTAAGGTCTTAACCTAGGATTGGGATTGCCTAAGTTTTAGGGTTTCTGTAATGCCCTGTGCCTTCTAGTACTCAGGTGCTACCGTATAACCAAACTTAGAATAAATATAAGCCTAACTTGAGCAAAAGATCACGTGCATTCTAGCCTAAATCAGATGGTTGAAAGTAATCCATATCCAAAATTTGGCCGTCCATCCGCCAATTTTAAGGATGGACCACTGTATCATCCCCTAAATCCTATTTTAGGGTTCCAACCACCCTAATAGACTAATCGCTTGACGGATGAATCAAACCACCCATTGCTATCATCGAACACCATATAATCAAGTTTATTATTCATCAGGCCACATCACTCAATGTTGAAATCCCTAGCATAACCAGATAAATCCAATCATTTGATCAAGATGATAACCGTTAAATTCTTCTAGAATTAACTAAGAACCCTGTGAATCATTAATGATCAGATTTAGAATTGATATGACTGTCAAATCTTCATAAATCATAAAATAATCATCTAATTTTGGACGTCGACTTGATATGGCTCACTTAACTATTAAAATTAGTCGAAGGATGAGGTACATAACTCGAGGCGATCTACTCACCAGGAGGAATACTTCTAACTAGAGTTAGGCCCTACAATTTTAATTTAAATAATAATAATAGTAATAACAAACATTGAAATTTATGTTACTAATAGTATTAAATATGCAAGGTCCATAGGACTGATGGCCTTAGTCATCTAAATGGATTCTTGGAACCCGTTTGACCGTTAAAAATCAAATTAGAATCAGCACAACAAGTAGATTAATGTGAAGTAACGAAATAAGGTGAAATGCACAGAAAGCGGCCCATCTGAACGTTGGATCCACCTCATCTTGGATAGGTGTAACGCCTCGACTTTTCAGGACCCGAGTACACAACCCGTTTCCCAAAAACCCGAATGTTAACATTAAAGGATGGTCAAATTTGAGTATATATATTTTTTCCAACTATCAGAGTAAGTATATGAGCGTAGAATGGACAAGTTATAAGCATAAAGGAAAATTTTCATTTCATTTGGAATATACAAGAAGCTGCCCATAATAACTTATACAAACCAATGCCCCCATTATTACAATTACAAAATGAAATAATATTATATGCGAAATAAAATAAATAACAATGATCTTGGGATGTGGAATCCTGTAGCAACCCCTTAGCAAATAGAATCATGCACCCTTGTCAACTATAGCCTGTTCCTCATCGTTATAAACAAGAATATCACCTGGGCCACCTGTGCTACCTGTACGGTTATATATTTGATAGATGAGTAACCAACTCAGTGTGAATTCCTCTCAAGATTATACACCACCGCATTAGGTAAACATAGTTATAAAAACAATAAGGCAATCAAAACAACACATGATGTAGTCTTTTTAAATGCATGGATGCGTGAATGGACATCCCCCTGGGGATGCACATCCGTGCGAAAATTGGGCTCGTCACCCATGCAATCATCAACCTGGGAAAATCATCCAGTCGGAACAATAGTTCAATAGTCGGTGGTTTAAAACTAGCGAAACGATAGCCTGAAGATTCTAAGGGCAAGTGCTACAACATCCAGAATTAGCTACCCGTCATTACCAATATGCTATAGATGCATGATTAGCCAAACCATTATTAGTCCAGTTACAATCAACCAATTTAAATAAGCTCAAGGTTACTACGGGGGCTCGTCACCAGCGTAGGCCGACTGCTCGGGCATAAGTCCTATACCACCATCCCGGCTCATGAGATTACCATCTTAGAATGTTTAATGGAAACCCGTTGACTAGTAGTCAATCATATTACAATATATGGGGCTTACCATCGCATGGTCGTACAGTATAAAGCATTGAACTCATATAGGGAAAATACCAAAACAAAGCCACGTAGGGCCAATATCGAAACAAGCCACATAGGGCAAATATCAAAACCATGCGATAAAAGACCATCCTTGAAAACCACTTAGACACAACAACCCTGAATGGTAGGCCCACATCAATGGTCAATCTAGACCACCACTCAATAACCACTAGATCGAAGGTCTATTACAATCACCAATAATCGAGTTACATCCCAAGTATGGGTGTACATTTATAAGTGGGGGTTTCCCATTAATGTACCAGTTTAAGTTCCATAAGCAATTCACAAATAATCCACAAGCATATATGAACAAATATACAGGATGAACATTAAGCATGTAATATAGCAATTTGATTTCTACTAGTTAACACATGTGATTATAAAAGAGAGATATCAATTATAAATTAAATACAAACTATAACTTAAGCTAATAGGAAGATGGAAAGCTCAAGGAGAAGAATTATCACCTATGGATCGTAGTACGTCCCTTGATCTGGATTTCTGCGTGTAGTTAGTGGCCCCAAGGTACGTAAGCAGCTTCCTAGAGAGTTAGCCGTTATTAGACAACAAGTCCTAAGCATAAAAATGTGTGGGGCTTAAAGGGCCCAAAATTAAGGTTGTTTGGGCCAGCCTAGAGGTGACTAGGCGTACAAGCTTTGGTCCCAACTAATGGCCCAAACCGGGCTTGGAGTTTGTCCACAGCTAGGACCTGAATTGGGCCTCACATATGAACCTCATATACATCAGGTGGGCCTCATGGATGGGCCCACCATCTACACCATTCATCCATTTTCAGAGTATTACCCAAAATGAATCTCATCAAGAGATCATCTGACCCATACTACAAATAGCAGCGGTGATAATGAATTCCACAGTTAAAACTTTACAAGGACCCACGTACATTACTGTAGTCCCCCATCCCAGTGATCGGCAGTGTAGATATCACACAAACCTCATGATCAGTGCACAGAACTTGCTAATGTTACACAGCAGCTATGCTGCTGGCGGGATGGTTGGCCCACCGTCCGGATGGATGGACGGTGTGGATCAAAGGGACCCACAGAACTTGCTGCTTGTCAATATAGCAGAGATAACTGGTGTCAGCCAACCCGTCCCTCATTAGGTGGGTCCCAGGTGGGGCCCACCATAACGTTTATTTTCCATCCCACCTATTGATAAGGTCACACAGAACTAAACAAATTTCATATTTATCCAAAACTTCAGGGATCCCAAACGAGATTCAATGGTAGACGTTCAATCCGTTACTGGTTGCAGTGTGGTCCGCGTGATAACCAGATCTGTCTTATTTTCCCTTCTCAGGCCCTTGGGACGAGCTTACCAATTGGGTGGACGGGTTGGATGAATTACATACATCAAGGTGGGGTCCACATAGGTGGCCCATCAGAGAATCGAATCTGCTTCACTACCCATCAGGTGGAAAGATGGTTTGGATGTAACATATACATCAGGGGGTTTCCCATGCAGTATGCCAGATGGACGGTGGGCATATACTGCATGCCAAAGTGGGCCCTGCCCGTCCAGAACCGACGGACGGCTAGGACATACATATAAAATATAGTCAGGGGGGTCCCACGGACCTGCTGACGTCAATACACAGCTACATAGCTGGTGTGGAATACAACAGCCCATCAGCTTCAACACAGGTGGGTCCACTGTGATTGGTGGTGAGGCCCATAGTGCTTGTGCGGCCCACACTGATGTTTGGTGAGGCCCACAGTGCTTGTGTGGCTTACTGAGATGGAGTTTTAGGTGCGGCCCACTGGGATTCCATCCCAAGTGCGGCCCACCATCATCTTTATTCATGGTGCGGCCCACCAACTGAAAACGTGATGCCCAGCCCGCAGTTTCAAATGGAGTGAAGGCGTGGCCCATCTGAAATTGTGCAGGGCCCATGTGTGGTTCCCACCTACGGCCCATTGAAAGGTCATTTTTGCAGACCGTTAGAGCTCGAACAGGGGCTTATCCCTTGCCATGTTTCCAGCCCCAAACGGCCCGGTTACGGCTGAGATCGGGCATCCATCAGAGGCTTCTCACAGCCTTATTCATGATCTGAGGAACAGCCCAGCTACGTGGCCGTTTTCCGGTGCCGACAAGCTGAGATTTCAGCCGTTCTCATGCCGTTTTTAAACCGAAAATGGAGCTGACGTAGGGTGTGTTTTCAGTCTGATTTTTGGGGCATGCTGCAGCTCAAACAGAGCTCGTTTTCAAGACGAACTCCCAACCATTTTCAAACAGATTTTCACCTGTTCCATAGGCTGGATATGTAGCTGATTACAGGCTGTGTTCTCAGCTATTTTTCAGATGAGAAACCAACTGTTTAAGGTCTGATGGACGTCTGATTCTGCTCCACATGCGGCCCACTCCTGGGCCATTTTTCAGTCTGATTTAGAGCTCAAACAGGGCCTGTTTGTGGGCTGTTCCTGGACCGAGTTTCAGTCCCCAGCTGGGGCCATTCTCATGCCATTGTTTGGCCCCAAACAAGGCCTGGACTCAGGCCACGTTCGGCCTCAAATGTGGCTTTCAACAGGGCAGATGAAATGAAGAAGAAAACAGAGGAAAAAAAGGTTTGGGCCGTTTACCTGGCCGAATCTTGGGCTCCACTTTCTTTCTTTTCTTCCGCACTTTTCTCTCCGTCTTTACTTTTCTCCTTTCTTTTCCTCTCTTTCTGTGTGGAATCTGAGAGAGCTGAACCTCCCCTTTTATAGGCAGGGAGAGGAGAGGCCGACGGTTGGCAAAAGTTTTCTACACCCAATGGTTGGGATTGAAGAGAGAGCTTGCATGGGGCTCCACGTTTGGGGATGCATTGGTGGCATCCAGGGCGGAAGCGGATTACGTAACTCAGTACGGTAAGCGTACTGAGTAAACTCCGTGGGCCCCTGTGTCATTCATGCATTATATCCACTCCGTCCATCTGTTTTAACACATAATTTTAGGCTTTACCCCAAAAATGGAGCATATCCAAATCTCAAATGGAACACACCACCAGAAACTGTGTGAATTGAACATCTACCATTGAAAAATTCTTGGGGACAACAGAGGTTTTAGATCAAGCTCATATTTGTGTTTACCCTTCATCCATGTCCTTCTGATCTTATGAACAGGTTGGATGACAAATAAACATCATTGGGGGCCTTAGAAAATTTGCAACGGTTGAAATCAATAGTTCCACTTTTTCCAGTGGTATGGCCCACTTGAGCTTTGTATATGCATCAATTTTGGGTTGAAGCCATAAAATGATCTAGAAAAACGAATGGACGGCATGGATAAACTACATGCATTCGCAGTGGGCCCAACTGAGTTTACTCAGTACGTTAAGAGCGTACTGAGTAACTCAGTACACAGTCCGATTTCATCCGGGGCTACCTAGAAATACAACTTCTAAACTATATGGGGCCCATCTTGAGTCTGCTGTTGGGTAGGTTTTTGAGAAAGATGACCCACCCAACAATGGTAGATCTGTACTTAGGGGTTCTCAGGGTAATTCAGACCGTTTGGTTAGTCTGGATGGGTCCCATTAGTGGTGTGGGGCCCACTTTTCGGATCCCAGATGAGATCTTGCTTCATCTCGTGAGATCTCTTCTATTTTCCTCCCCATTCTCATGAGATGAGAAATTCCTTCATCTCCTTTCGTACCTTCCATGCAGGAGGGCTGTGATGAAGCCATGTGGCCCATCAGACCGTCACAAGTGTGACAGCCACCGCTATCCAAAAGAAGGAAACCTTTTTTTTTTCATCTTTCTTAATTGCCTAGCCATTTTTGGGCTGTGAGAGGACTCCTCTCAGGAGGCAAAGGGGAGGGCTGTAACCCTTTGGTCCATAGGATGTTGGCTTGCCCAACAAGCCTCTTGATGGTCCCTCTCATCGGATCTCAGCCCTTTGTGAAGGAAATGGACGGTTGAGGCTGATCTTTGTTGTTTCAATGCCTGGGTCAAAGAACCTATACTATTTTATTCAGTGGGTCACCACGAGTGAAATGGACGGTTTGGATCTTCCGGAAAGTGCTTAGTGAGGCTCAACTTGGGGTTCGAATTTTAACGGATTCAAATCTTTGAATGGCGAGAGAGATCGCAGCCATTTTGTAATTTTGCTTGGTCAAAGGCCGTTTGACAAAGCAAATACTTTCAGTGCATGTCCTGTGCTTATAGTCCAAGGTGCATACGCAACATATGTGAGGTCTGCTGCGATGTTTATAGTCCAAGGTGAATCCGCAACATATGTGCTTATATGGGCCCGTCTTAGTTTGGGGCACATGTGAGGTCCAGGTGAGCCATTGTACACCTCTTGGGGCCATATTTGGCCCACATGTCAAAATCCGACAGTTAGATGGATTCCAATTTGATCATCAATGATTAAAAAGTACTTAAGAATTTATTTAGGTGACTGCATACTATGATTTTAGAATATTAAAATTTTTTATTAGGATTAATTCAACATTTATTATTATTATCATTATTACTATCATTATTATTATTTATATTCTTTATATATTTTGTTGCATATAATTTATATTATCAGAAAATTTTAATATATATAAATTATAGAATATCAATAAGCAGAGATTTATATGTGTGTGTGTGTGTGTGTGTGTGTGTGTTTTTAGGTTTTAAATTTTATATAAGTTATTAAATTGTTTGAAATACGTTATTCATTATAATTTTTTTTTTTTCAATATATTTTATTTTTATCTATTACAAATTTTATAATTTGTAATTTATATTAATGATATTATAAGTATATACATATAATATGAATTATAGTTACTTATCATTTTAATATGAAACTTTAAATATTTATAAAATATATAAATAACATATTTAGGTTGTATTTTTTTTTTGTATTTATATTAAATTAAATTAAATGGTAACACTTGAGTATTGGAAAGTATGGGGTTTTACAATAGAGATGGCCCAAAACCTTATTCGGGATGAATGGATGGAGCGGATATCAAGGGGCATCACTGTGGGCCTCACTTATGCGTGGGGTGTGTACACCATTGGCGTGCACCGCCGTGCATCGGTCCTCCGTCACAGTCAGACGAGGACAGACCCGTGCTCGTCCAAAAATGGGAACTGCCTCCCCGTATTTCTGCCAGCAATATTCAAACGGACAACAACGTCCGTTTGGGAACGTTGTGGCCCACCACAATTGGGCATATGCTCGATCCAAGCCGTCCATTTCATTTGGAATGACTATACGACCGGAATGATGGTTGACCCACTCCTTCGATCACACGCGTACGGGCACAATCACGGCCAAAAGAGGGCTGTTTGTGCTTCTTTCTCTTTTAAAAACAGAAAGCTCCACGCTGGCAATCCGCGTGAGGGGTCTTTCCTTCCATCTCGGCCATCCACGTGGCCTAATCCTAGCCACCCAATATCTCTCCACGTGGGAGAGGATTTCCACCCACAAAAAACCAAAACCAGCAACCGGTTTCGGCTCTTACGGACGCTGTTTCCATCTTCCTTTGAACCCATCAAGAAAACGGCAATGGCGCTTCGCTCCCTCGCTCCTACAAGGTCTCTGAGACCAGCCCTGACCTTCCGGAAACAGCCATTCAAAGAAACCAGCGTCGGTGGATTTGCCAATGGAGTCAGATCATCTTCCTCGGCCAAGCGCACCAGGCCTGTCCGAATTTGACACCACTGCTGGACGTTTCTAATAGCAGCAGGAGGAAAGAAGTAGAAAGAAAGAAGAAAAATGAAGAGAAGACAGAGAGAGGGAGGGGATGCCCTGTTCGGCAGCGGCTCAACCGAGCCGAGTTGGGCTGAGTTGCTGCCCAGCAACCGGACCAGGCCACGTTTGAGTCAAACCCGAATGTCGCGGGCCATGTTCTGCTACAGCTGTGGTCGAGTCTAGACTTCATGGAAGTCTAGAGAGAGAAGCAGAGAAGTGGGAAGTGGGAGAAGAAAAACAGAGAGAGAGAGAGTGGGTGAGCGTGCTGCACCAAACTCGGCCCAACCGAGTCACTGATGCAACTGTCCGAGTTGCTGGGTATGAACAGCCAGATGGGTTTGGTTTGGATCAAGCCCTGGCTCCGTTGGTTCGGTAGGAGAAGAGAAGGAGTGAAGGGAAAAGAGAATCAGAAGGGAAAGAGGGAGATCGGGTTGGTGGCTGAGTTGACTCAGCTGGGACCGAGTCCAGCCGATTTGAATTGGGTTAGTCTGTCCAGGCTCATTGCTGGGCATCCCAGCAAGGTAGAAAGAAGAGGAAAAGAAAGAGAGAAGAAGAGGTGTTGGTGGATGTGTGAGCCGAGTCAATTCGACTCGGACCGAGTCAACAAGGTGCGTCCACATTTACTTCTAGATTTAATTTATTCCAATTATCATTGCTACTATTATTACCATTTCTTTTGGATTATTAAAATTAGATATGATTGACCATTAGTAAATTAGTCATTCGGGTATTAGTTGATGCATATGAAAATTATCATTATTAAAATATTAATATTTTACCTTGTCATTCTTAAAATATTACTATTAACACTAGAACACACTATTTATTTTCATCAAAATGACGATTAGTATCACGTTGGCTAAATGTTAAGTATATTATTAATATTAATAATTATTTTGGAATTATTAATATTATTATTCATCGTGGGTTGTATTAGATAATTTAGTATAATAGTAGCCATTGTTAATATTCCTAAAATTAATAACCAATTCACTTGATTAATTTTATTCATTTAATTCCTTCCATTGATAGTATTATAAATGGCCACACAAAATAGGGTTTAAATCCCATAACCAAAACCTAAGTGATCCAAACCCTAGTTTAAAACCCTAACCCTAAGTAGTGTGTAAGCTTGGACCTAACTGTATAACTTTACAATTCATGATAGGGTTTGATTCTAAGAAAACTCGCACTCTCTAGCAACACTAGTAGGCGATTCAAAGTATAAGGTGATGATTCTTCCCCTTAGACTTTTCATCTTCTCATTAGCTTAAGTTATAGTTTTTATTTTAATTTATAATTGATCTCCCTTTTATAATCACATGTGTTAGCTGGTGAAAATTAAATTACTATATTAAATGCTTAATGTTCATCCTGTATATTTGTTCATACTTGTGGATTATTATGGATTGCTTATGAAACTTAAACTGGTACACTAGTAGAAAACCCATACTTATAAATGTACACTCATACTTGGAATATAACTCGATTGA
Source organism: Magnolia sinica (assembly GCF_029962835.1). Classification (NCBI taxonomy): domain Eukaryota; kingdom Viridiplantae; phylum Streptophyta; class Magnoliopsida; order Magnoliales; family Magnoliaceae; genus Magnolia; species Magnolia sinica. The sequence goes on along the minus strand of NC_080575.1, from coordinate 3,823,687 downwards.
TGGTGATTGCAATGGACCTTTGATCTAGTGGTTATAGAGTGGTGGTCTAAATGGATCATTGATGTGGGCCTACCATCCAGGGTTGTATTATCTAAGTAGTTTTCACGGATGGTCTTTTATCGCATGGTTTTGATACTCGCCTTATGTGGCGTATTTTGATATTTGCCTTATGTGGCTTGTTTTGATATCGCCCTATGGGGCTTTGTTTTAGTATTTTTCTTATATGGGTTCGATGTTTCATACTGTGCAATCATGCGATGGTAAGCCCCATATACTGTAATATGATTGGCCACTAGTCGACGAGGTTCTATTAAACATTCTAAGATGATAGTTTTATGAGCCGGGGATGGTGGTATGAGACCTATGCCCGAGCTGTCGGCCTACATTAGTGACAAGCCCTCATAGTGACCTTGAGCTTATTTAAATTGGATGATTGTAACTGGACTAATAATGATTTAGCTAATCATGCATCCATATCATATTGGCGATGACGGGTGGATAATTCTGGATGCTGTAGCACGTGCCCTTAGGATCATCGGGGTATCATTTCGCTAGCTCCTAAACCACCGACTATCAATTTATTGTTTCGACTGGATACTTTTTTCAAGTTGATGATTTGCATGTGTGACAAGCCCAAATTCCTCACGGATGAGCATCCCCTAGGCGTGACTGCATTCACACATCTATGCATCTAATAAGACCTGCATCATGTATTGTTTTGTGTGTTTTGTTTTATAACTATCCTTATCTAATGCGGCAGTATGTAATCTTGAGGGGAATTCACACTGAGTTGGCCACTCATCCATCAAATATATAACCGTGCAGGTAGCACAGGAAGCTCAAGTGACATTCATGTTTATATTGATGAGGAGCAGGCTATAATTGACAAAGATGCATGATTGTAATAGCTAAAGGTTGCTATAGGATTTCATATCCCAAGATTGTTGTAATTTTCTTTATTTCACATGTAATATTATTTCACTTTATAATTTGTAAGAATAGGGACATTGGTTTGTATAAGTCATTATGGGCAGCTTCTTTCCTTTACGTTGATTTGTCCATTCTACGCTCATCTGCTTACTCTGATAGTTAATATATATATATACACACACACACACACATACATACATATATACTTGAATTTGACCATCCTTTAAGGTTAACACTCGGGTTTTTGGGAAACGGGTCAAATACTTGGGTCTTGAAAAGTCGGGGTGTTACAGTTGGTATCAGAGCATAGTTTGGACAAATTTGGCCTCGAGAAATGATCTTATACAAACCCTAAATGTCTCAAGTTAGGACGTTTGAAATTAGAAATTAGGTGAATCTTCATTAGATTTAGAAGAATGATTGAGAATGTAGAAACTCAAACTTAGGCTCCCTTAGAAGTGACTTGGATGGCAATCCAAACTTATATGAAATTCCATCCGAGTGAAGGATAATTTATGGATGTAGAAATTCAAAACCTAGGTCCCCTTGGAAATTATTAGAGCAACCATTTGGACTTAGGTGGGGAATCTCCTTGCAGCTAGGGGCAATTGAGGACGTAGAAACTTGGAATTCTAAGCTCCATATAAACTTGTTTGGATAGTTGTAAGACTTAGAAATGAACTTAGGTTCCTTTGAAATTTTCAAGTTAGTCAATTGAACTTAGGAACTAAACCTAGGTATATAGGGAGGATGAATGCCCACTATAATATAATAAGACCTGACAAAAACATTCCTTGAAATTGACTCTCGGTAACAAATTATGAATCTATGGATTTAAAATTCTTTGAGAATTTACTATTTAGAAATAATGTTGTTACAACATTTAGCAAATGAAACAACTTTAGGCACCATAGGAAAAATCCTTGCCATGTTATACATCAAGACAAACAAAAGCATTCCCTAGACTTGAAGACTCATACTAGAAATTATAATTTAAATCCCCTAATACCCTTCGTTAACTAGAGACGATAATTTCAGTACCTAAGGATAATTAAAAGTGAAGTTATGAAAAATTTTGGGTAGATTTTCAACCCTAGGCTACACATATTAAGGTTAGAATTTGAAACCCTAGATAAATTTAGCAAAATTGCAAACTTTAAGGTCGAACTCCATGTAGAGGCCCTAGTCCTTAAATTTTTGCATTGAGCCTAAATGATCTGAGTGCGCCATGGAAGCGTAATGGGCCACATAGACTGTCCTTTAGGAGGATATAAGATTACACGACATTTCCTATAAGTCCAAAATAATTAGGATCACGAGTCGATGAAACCATATTTATAGAAAGCTTACATGGTTTGGCTCAAGATCCAAGTCCTAGCAAATTTCAACGATCTCATTGCCCTGATCAAGCAAAGGATCGAGATTTAACAGGATTATGAATTGATACCAAAAATCCTCTTTCCTACGGCAAAGGATCGATGTAGCGGGCTCAAATCCACTAATACCGTCTATTCGTGTTACCTAGAACACAGAAAGTAGGGAATTGTAGCGTTCCTTAGACAACAAGAAGTTATCGCTAAAGGTAAAAGGAAATAGAAAGAAAGATGTGATATTATAATTAGTTAATAGCTAGAGGAACTTATAATTCCCCAAAAAAAAATAAAAATCCTTAGTCTTGGTTAGCACTGGAATGATTCCTAACCCTTGGTGATATCTAAGAACATTAGTTAATATGATAGACTGGATATTTAAGGGTCGTGGTTAATTTAGATATATTTGTTAAGGATGTACACGAGGTGATTTCACACTTAGACTTGTATGAAATAGAATACACCATTAGGATAATGTTACCACAAGAATTACGACAAGAGTTATCGAATTTCGAGGACAAGATTTTCTTTGAGGGGGGTAGATTGTAATAACCTTAGTTTTTATAATTAGCTATATAAATTGTACAAATGCACAACCTTTAAGGGAAAGTAGTGAATGCTTAGAAGCATTGTAAGTTAGATTGTTATCATTCCCGTCCATAGTAGAGGTACTGAATTTCGGGGACGAAATTCTCTTTAAGGGAGGTAGATTGTAACACCTCGTGCCTTCTAGTACTCATGTGCTACCGTATAACGAAAATTAGAATAAATATAAGCCTAACTTAAGCAAAAGATCATGTGCATTCTAGCCTAAATCCGATGGTTGAAAGTAATCCATATCCAAAATTTGGCTGTCCATTTGCCAGTTTTAAGGATGGACCACTGTATCATCCCCTAAACCCTATTTTAGGGTTCCAACCACCCTAATAGACTAATCGCTTAACGGATGAATCAAACCACCCATTGCCATCATCGAACACGAGATCATCAAGTTTATCATTCATTAGGCCACGTCACTCAATGTTGAAATCCCTAGCATAACCAGATAAATCCAATCATTTAATCAGGATGATAACCGTTAAATTTTTCTAAAATTAACTAAGAACCCTATGAATCATTAATGATCAGATTTAGAATTGATCTGACTATCAAATCTTCATAAATCATAAAATAACTATCTGATTTTGGACGTCCACTTGATATGGCTCACTTAACTATTAAAATTAGTCGAAGGATGAGGTACATAACTCAAGGCGGTCTACTCACCTGGAGGAATACTTCTAACTAGAGGTAGGCCCTACAATTTTAATTTAAATAATAAAAATAGTAATCACAAACATTGAAATTTATGATACTAATAGTATTAAATATTCAAGGTCCATATGACTGATGGCCCCAGTCATCTAAATAGATTCTTGGGACCTGTTTGACTGTTAAAAATCATATTAGAATCAGCACAACAAGTAGATCAATGTGAAGTAACGAAATAAGGTGAAATTCACCGAAAGCGGCCCATCTGAACATTGGATCCACCTCATCTTGGATAGGGATGGCCCAAAACCGTATTCGGGATGAATGAATGGAGCGGATATCAAGGGGCATCACTGTGGGCCCCACCTTTGCGTGGGGTGTGTACACCATTCGCGTGCACCGGTCCTCTGTCACAGTCAGACGAGCACAGACCCCTGTTCGTCCAAAAATGGGAACTGCCTCCCCGTATTTCTGCCAGCAATATTCAAACGGACAACAACGTCCGTTTGGGAACGTTGTGGCCCACCACGATTGGGCATATGCTCGATCCAAACCGTCGATTTCATTTGGAATGACTGGACGATCGGAATGATGGCTGACCCACTCCTTGGATCACTTGCATACGAACACAATCACGGCCGAAAGAGGGCTGTTTGTGCTTCTTTCCCTTTCAAAAATGGAAAGCTCCACGCTGGCAATCCGTGTGAGGGGTCTTTCCTTCCATCTCGGCCATCCACGTGGCCTAATCCTATCCACCCAATAGCTCTCCACATGGGAGAGGATTTCCACCCACAGAAAACCAAAACCAGCAACCGGTTTCGGCTCTTACAGACGTTGTTTCCATCTTTCTTTGAACCCATCAAGAAAAAGGCAACGGAACTTCGCTCCCTCGCTCCTACAAGGTCTCTTAGACCAGCCCTGACCTTCCAAAAACAACCATTCAAAGAAACCAGCGTCGGAGGTGGATCTGCCATTGGAGTCGGATCATCTTCCTCGGCCAAGCGCACTAAGCCTGTCTGAATTCAAAGCCACTGCTAGACGTTTCTAGTTGTAGCAGGAGGAAAGAAGAAGAAAGAAAGAAGAAAAATGAAGAGAACACAGAGAGAGGGAGGGGCTACCCTGTTAGGCAGCTGCTCAACCGAGCCGAGTTGGGCTGAGTTGCTGCCCAGCAAACCGGACTAGGCCACGTTTGAGTTGTTGAAAATTATACAGATTAATGTATTTCTGTATAATGTGGAAACCGAAAAGTGTAAAATAATCAGAAATCAGGACAGGCTGAAGCACGTCTGAAACGCTGTCCTTAAAGCGTTATTTGCCCCTACTCAAGTGAATTGAGTATGCTGGTAGGTTACAGGCAAATAACTTCTAGGATACGACGAGCCTGGTGTGGGTCTGCGTTCAGCAAACACGAAGGCCCACCAAATGGAACTCAATTACAAGCTTTCTGGCAGTATTACAATATAAAAGAAAAAATCCCAAAAGAAGAAGAAAAGAAGAGAAAAACTTCTGCACAGGCCAGTTCAAATCTTCAGCTACTGGTTCAGTTGAACGTTCTAGACCACACCGCTGGTCTGTTCTTTAAGCTAAGGTTTAAGCCTTACTATGTTGCTGGAAACACTAGAATATATGAGTGGAGAGGGGCTGGCTGTCTCAGTTCGTATGGGTTTGCTGGAGTGAGTTGAGATGGTTTGGAAACCCATCCAGGTCCTCCTTTTATAGGCTATGGTGGCTAGGGGGTTATGGTCCAGAGACTTAAATTCCATTAAGCCATTTCTGGCTGTTGAAAAACTAGCCGTTTTATGGCCGTTTTCTGACTGTTGTGCATGGACCATCAAGCTGCTGCATGCTGACTGTTGTGAGACAACAGCTAGACGTTTTCTAGCTGTTGGGCTAGCCATGCAGCAGTTATAGCTGGACCCTGCACTAATGGCTCAGGTGTTACAGTTTCTACTGCAACAGCTCTTTTCAGTCCCTCTATTTATACTGAGAGATTTCTCTCTCAGTCCTTTAGTCTCTCTACTAACCAGCCACCCGCCATAACCGCTTAGTCGCACCGAGACTCGCACACGTCTCGCTCCGGTTCGCTCAAGGTCACGAAGGAGCGACTCTCTAGGACACGATGCCGACGTGCGAAGTGCAAAGTGCGCCACTAGCGCCTCTACAGCCACACTGCCTCACATGCCCACGTCCTCACACCGAGCCCGAGCCCGTGACTGAGACCGAGACCGAGTCCGAGTCCGAGTCTGAGACCGAGACCGAGCTCGAGCCCGTGCCCGTGCCCGTGCCCGAGCCCGAGCCCGAGCGCCCGCGCGGGTGTTCTAGTGCTACACACTGGAACACGCAAGGTCCATAGTCCACGGACTAGGTAGGTAAATATTATAATACTCCACTTCCTTCATATAAACCATAGGTTTTTCTCTTCTCTTTTCCATATGGGACTATTTCAAAAAACCCGTAGAAAAGTATTTTTCAAAACAACTTTTTATATTATATTATATTTTATTATTAAAATATTTTTATTAAAATCAATATTTTAGCAACAATCCCCCACTTGGTTTTTATAAAAATATTTTCTCGATTAAACAATACTGCCAGAATAATTTGCTTATATGTATAAAGAAAGATATCTTTCGATTTTAATCTTTCCTTAGTATTAAGTATTTCAAAACTCTGTCGAAATGACTGGTAGCCGCAGCTTTGAACCAGTTATTCCTAGATAACAGAATTGAAAATACCACACACATATTCGCTATGTGTTTGTTAGAGTTTCCACAATCTTGCTCAGCACAATTAATGGCCATGTGCTTGTCCTAATTCATGAACGATCCCGAGAGAAAAACTCTTAACTCTCATGAGAGACAGCACCATTTCTACGTTCATATAGGTGAAATCCTTCCAGTATTTCCGTTGCTATAAGATACTTGTCCTTATAGATTGGATTTCATTAAGAGTTCTAAGACTCAACCCTCTATCGTAACGCTCAGCAATTATCTATTATGGATGAGGTTTTATAATTTTAGTGCTAAAAAACTTTTCACATATCAGTGACTTGTTCTTACCCATTAAAACCAAAATTAGAGATTTTCTGACTTTAGGTTGGGTTACCATCACTGGTGGAACTTTGGTTGAAGAGTTTCAACCCCATCCCTCTAGATGTAGCCTTTACTACCTCTCTCGGTAGAGGTTTAGTGAAAGGATCTGTCAGGTTATTGCTTGATTTCACATAAGAAATAGCAATGATTCCATCTCGAATCAATTGTCTGACATAATCATGTCGAAGACTAATATGTCTAGACTTACCATTATAAGTCCCGCTATAGGCTCTAGCTAATGTGGCTTCACTATCACAATGTAGTGACACAGCCGATATAGGCTTTACACAGAAAGAAATTTCTAATAGAAAATCCCTTAGCCAGTCAGCCTCTTTGCCTGTTGCAGCCAGGGCTATAAATTCAGACTCCATAGTCGAATGCGTTATGCAAGTCTGTTTCTTGGATCCCCAAGACACAGCTGCACCTCCTAGGGTGAAAACCCACCCTGTAGTAGACTTGTTGTCCCCTGCACTCGATATCCAGCTCGCATCGGTATATCCTTCCAATACGGTAGGAAACTCTGAATACAATAGTCCTAAGTCTTTAGTTGCTTTTAAGTAACCAAGGACTCTACTTATTGCATTCCAGTGTTCAGTACTGGAGTTACTAGTAAACCTACTAAGTTTACTCACAGCATATGCGATATTAGGTCTAGTGCATTGCATAGCATACATAAGACTCCCTATAGCACTCACATATTCTAATTGTGCAATGATTCTTCCAGTATTTTCTTTTAGCTTGATACTTGGATCAAATGGGGTCTTTGCTTCTTTTATATTTAGATGATTAAACTTATTTTAATCCATACAATGATTTGACTAATCTACATACTTTGTTTTCATTTCCTGGTAGAATGAATCCTTCAGGTTGTTCCATATATACCTCTTCGTTGAGGTCACCATTCAGGAATGCGGTCTTTACATCCATTTGGTGGATGTGAAGATATGTATGGAAGCTAGCGCAAATAATATCCTCTTGGATGTTATCCTAGCTACAGGAGAGTATGTGTCAAAGTAATTTATCTCTTCTTTTTGTCTAAAATTCTTAGCTATTAGTCGAGCTTTAAAGGTTTGGATAGTCCCATCAGTGTGATATTTCTTTCTAAATACCCACTTACAACCTATGGGTCTAGAACCTGGAGGTAAGTTAACTAGTTCCCATGTTTGATTTGATAGTATGGATTCCATTTCATCATTTATAGCTTCTTTCCAGAAAGCTGAGTCTCTAGAGGATATGACCTCTTTATATGTTTTAGGATCATCTTCTATAGTCATTACTATAGGTATTTTTCTTATAACATTTTTTCTATCTCCTTCTACAAGAAGGAAAATGACACGTTGTGAGTCTATATAGTCATCTCCAAGACTCTTCTCTATTCTTGTTCTTTGACTCCTACGAGGCTCAATAGGAGCTTCCACCATCTGTGGAGCTGTGCTATCTGGTTCTTTATTAGGAGTTTAGATTTCATCATCCTTTGACTCCAAGGATAGTGAGTTTTCAAAGAACTCAATATCTCTTGATTCTATTATTGTATTAGACTCTATGTCTAGAAGTCTATAAGCTTTACTATTTTGTGCATACCCTACGAAGGCGCACTTAATAGCTCTTGGTCCTAACTTAGTTCTTTTTGGATCAGGGGTTCTGCAATATGCAAGATACCCCCACACTTTTAGATATCCTAGGTTAGGTTTTCTACCTCTCCATGTTTCATATGGAGATATTTTATATTTTTTTAGATGGAATTCTGTTTATTATATGGCATGCTGCAAGCAGTACCTCTCCCCATAGACTTAGTGGCAACTTTGCTCTTATCAGCATTGAGTTGACCATTTCTACTAATGTTCTATTCTTTCTTTCAGCTATTCCGTTTTGTTGAGGTGTATATGGCGCTATACATTGATGTATCAGTCCATGTTCTTCACAGAAGTTATCGAATTCATTGGAGAAGTATTCTCATCCTCTATCGCTACGGAGAATTTTTATTTTCTTATTCAGTTGATTCTCCACTTCTGCTTTATATATTTTAAACATGCTTAATGCTTCATCTTTACTTTTTAATAGGTACACATACACATACCTAGAGCAATCATCTATAAAGGTTATGAAGTACCGTTTACCTCCACGAGTAAGAATGCTATTTAACTCACAGATGTCACTGTGCACAAGATCCAATATTTGAGACAATCTTTCAACACTTGAAAAAGGTTTCTTTGTCATTTTGGATCTTATGCACACTTCACATTTTTCGGTTTCATTATCTGTGTATGAGATTAAACCATTCTTAGCCATAAACTTCAACGTACTATACCCTATATGGGCTAGTCTATCATGCCACAGTCCAGCGGATTCAACCATATATGCAGAAGTGCTACTTTCATTTAGAGAAAACTTAACCATTCTGTTACAAGCATATCCATTTCCGACAAAATTTCTATTTTTGGACAGAATCAGTTTACCTGACTCATACACCACCCGTATGCCTGGTTTTCCCAGAAGATCCCCAAAAACTAAGTTTCACCTCACGTCTGGGACATGCAGTATATTAGTTAGAATCACTTTCTTTCCAGAGGTGAATATCAATTCGACAGTTCCTTTGTCGATGACCTTCGATCGGACTTCATTACCCATTTGGACTTCTTGACCATCGGTCAATTCCTCATAGGTTTTGAAGGCGAAGGCTGATTTGTCGTAGCACACATCCACAGTAGCGGCAATATCATACCACCAACCTGGAACTTTGCCTTGGATGGTATTCACCTCAGTGATCATAGCCACAATATCACCTTCTTCTACTGCACTTGCCTCTTTTTTGGATTTGCGATAGCGGCATACTCGAGCATAGTGTCCGGTTTTTCCACAGACATGGCATGGGCCCTTGAACTTTCTGTTCTTCTTTTGGGTGTTCTTTTTGAATTTTCCTTTATTAGGTTTCAGGGAATCGTCCTTCTCGGGATGTTTGTTATTAGTGTTTTCTACAGCATGTACCTTGGACGAGGTATTCCCGTTATCATTTTTTCTATCGCGGTTACAGGATTCTTCCTCAATCCTGAGGTGTTTCTGGATTTGTTCCAGTGTGTAGTCCTCGATTTTATGCAGCAACTTCTTTCTATAGTCTTTCCACATCGGTGGCAATTTGGCGAGCCCCGACTTGGAATGATTCAGGAAGATCGATTTTTATCGCTTTGATTTTGTTTACTATTAGCTACAATTCTTGGATTTGGGGCAGCAGCGGTTTATTATCTACCATGCTGAAGTCAAAATACCTGGCGATGAGAAACTTGTTGGTACCTTCTTCTTCAGCCTTGTATTTGAATTCCAAAGCGACCCAGATCTCTTCTGCTGATGACGTCTGTAGGTATAGATCGTACGGGCGGTCGGAGAGAGCGTTCAGAATGTGTCCTCGACACAAGAGTTCATCTTCGGCTCTTTTGATGCGGGCAGCTACTTGTTCAGGTGTGTCGTTGTCAGATGCTTCAGGTAGTGCTTGCAAATTTGGATCTAATATGTAATAGATCTTCAGCGCCGTCAGGAGAAATTTCAGCTTGTCTTGCCATCTTGTAAAATTGGTTCCATCGAACCGATCAAGACGTATCAAGTCCTGATTCATCAACTTGATGGATGAAACACTGTCGGCTTCCATCAGTCAAATAACGCTTTAAGATTGTTGGAAATTATACAGATTAATGTATTTCTGTATAATGTGGAAACCGAAAAGTGTAAAATAATCAGAAATCAGGACAGGCTGAAGCACCTCTGAAACGCTGTCCTTAAAGCGTTATTTGCCCCTACTCAAGTGAATTGAGTATGCTGGTAGGTTACAGGCAAATAGCTTCTAGGATACGATGAGCATGGTGTGGGTCTGCGTTCAGCAAACACGAAGGCCCACCAAATGGAACTCAATTACACGCTTTCTGGCAGTATTACAAAATAAAAGAAAAAAATCCCAAAAGAAGAAGAAAAGAAGAGAAAAACTTCACGCACAGCCGCTCAAATCTTCACCATCGGTTCGAACCGTTCTAGACCACACCGCTAGTCTGTTCTTCAAGCTAAGGTTTAAGCCTTGCTATGTTGCTGGAAACACTAGAATATATGAGTGGAGAGGGGCTTGCTGTCTCAGTTCGTATGGGTTTGCTGGAGTGAGTTGAGATGGTTTGGAAACCCATCCAGGTCCTCCTTTTATAGGCTATGGTGGCTAGGGGGTTATAGTCCAGAGACTTAAATTCCATTAAGCCATTTCTGGTTGTTGGAAAACTAGTCATTTTATGGCCGTTTTCTGACTGTTGTGCATGGACCATCAAGCTGCTGCATGCTGACTGTTGTGAGACAACAGCTAACCGTTTTCTAGCTGTTGGGCTAGCCATGCAGTAGTTACAGCTGGACCCTGCACTAATGGCTCAGCTGTTACAGTTTCTGCTACAACAGCTCTTTTCAGTCCCTCTATTTATACTGAGAGATTTCTCTCTCAATCCTTTAGTCTCTCTACTAACCAGCCACTCGCCATTGCTGCTTAGTCGCACCGCGACTCTCACACGTCTCGCTCAAGGTCGCGAAGGAGCGACTCTCTGCGACACGATGCGGACGTGCGAAGTGTAAACTGCGCCACTAGCGCCTCTACAGCCACACTGCCTCACATGCCCACGCCCTTGCACCGAGCCCGAGCCCGTGACCGAGACCGAGTCCGAGTCCGAGTTCGAGTCCGAGACTGAGAGCGAGCTCGAGCCCGTGCCTGTGCCCGAGCCCGAGCGCGCGGCCACGCAAGGTCCATAGTCCACGGACTAGGTAGGTAAATATTATAATACTCCACTTCCTTCATATAAACCACAGGTTTTTCTCTTCTCTTTTCCATGTGGGACTATTTCAAAAAACCCATAGAAAAGTGTTTTTCAAAACAACTTTTTATATTACATTATATTTTATTATTAAAATATTTTTATTAAAATCAATATTTTTGCAACATGAGTCAAACCCAAATGTCGCGGGCCATGTTCTGCTACAGCTGTGGTCAAGTCTGGACTTCATGGAAGTCTAGAAAGAGAAGCAGAGAAGTGGGAAGTGGGAGAAGAAAAATAGAGAGAGAGAGTGGGTGAGCATGCTGCACCAAACTCGGCCCAACCGAGTCACTGATGCAACTGTCTGAGTTGCTGGGTATGATCAGCCATGTTAGGTTTGGTTTGGATCGAGCCCTGGCTCCGTTGGTTCAATAGGAGAAGAGAAGGAGTATAGGGAAAAGAGAATCAGAAGGGAAAGAGGGAGATCGGGTTGGTGGTTGAGTTGACTCGGCTGGACCGAGTCCAGCCGATTTGAGTTGGGTTAGTCTATCCAGGTTCATTGTTGGGCATCCCAGCAAGGTAAAAAGAAGAGAGAAAGAAAAGGAGGAGAAGAGGAAAAGAAAGAGAGAAGAAGAGGTGTTGGTGGATGTGTGAGCTGAGTCAACTCGACTCGGACCGAGTCGATAAGGTGCGTCCACATTTACTTTCAGATTTAATTTATTCCAAATATCATTGCTACTATTATTACCATTTTTTTAGATTATTAAAATTAGATATGATTGACCATTAGTAAATTAGTCATTCAGGTATTAGTTGATGCATATGAAAATTATCATTATTAAAATATTAATATTTTCCCTTGTCATTCTTAAAATATTATTATTAACGCTAGAACACACTATTTATTTTCATCAAAATGACTATTAGTATCACGTTGGCTAAATGTTAAGTATATTATTAATATTAATAATTGTTTTGGAATTATTAATATTATTATTCATCGTGGGTTGTATTAGATAATTTAATATAATAGTAGCTATTGTTAATATTCCTAAAATTAATAACTAGTTCACTTGATTAATTTTATTCATTTACTTCCTTCCATTGATAGTATTATAAATGGCCACACAAAATAGGGTTCAAATCCTATAACCAAAACCTAAGTGATCCAAACCCTAGGTTAAAACCCTAACCCTAAGTAGTGTGTAAGCTTGGACCTAACTGAATAACTTTACAATTCATGATAGGATTTGATTCAAAGGAAACTCGCACTCTCTAGCAACACTGGTAGGCGATTCAAAGTATAAGGTGATATTCTTCCCTTTAAGCTTTCCATCTTCCCATTAGCTTAAGTTATAGTTTGTATTTTAATTTACAATTAATATCTCCCTTTTATAATCACATGTGTTAGCTAGTGGAAATTGAATTGCTATATTACATGCTTAATGTTCATCCTGTATATTTATTCACACTTGTGGATTATTTGTGGATTGCTTATGGAACTTAAACTAATATATTAGTGGGACACCCCCACTTATAAATATACACCCATACTTGGGATGTAACTCGATTGATGGTGATTGCAATGGACTTTCGATCTAGTGGTTATAGATTGGTGGTCTAGATGGATCATTGATGTGGGCCTACCATCCAAGGTTGTTGTGTCTAAGTGGTTTTTACGGATAGTCTTTTATCGCATGATTTTGATACTTGCCATATATGGCTTATTTTGATATTTACTTTATATGGCTTGTTTTGATATCGCCCTATGTGGCTTTATTTTGGGTATTTTCCCTATATTCGATGTTTTATACCATACAATTATGTGATGGTAAGACCCATATATTGTAATATGATTGACCACTAGCCAACAGGGTTCCATTAAACATCCTAAAATGGTAGTCTCATGAGTCGAGGATGGTAGTATGAAACTTATGCCTGAGCTGTCGGCCTATGCTAGTGATGAGCTCCCGTAGTGACATTGAGCTTATTTAAATTGGTTGATTGTAACTGAACTAATAATAGTTTGGCTAATCTTACATCCATAGCATATTGGCAATGACGGGTGGATAATTCTAGATGCTATAGCACGTGCCATTAGGATCATCAAGGTATCGTTTCACTAGCTCCCAAACTACCGACTATCGATTTATTGTTTCGACTGGATAATTTTCTCAGGTCGATGATTTGTATGGGTGACGAGCCCAAATTCAGCATGGATGAGCATCCCCGGGGCGTGACCGCATTCACGCATCCATGCATCTAATAAGACCTGCATCATGTATTGTTTTATGTGTTTTATTTTATAATTATCCTTATCTAATGCGGTAGTGTGTAATCTTGAGGGGAATTCACACTGAGTTGGTCACTCATCCATCAAATATATAACCGTATAGGTAGTACAGGAGGTCCGGGTGACATTCATGTTTATCTTGATGAGGAGTAGGCGATAATTGACAAGGATGCATGATTGTAATTGCTAAAGGTTGCTACAGGATTTTATATCCCAAGATTGTTGTAATTTACTTTATTTCATATGTAATATTATTTCACTTTGTAATTTGTAAGAATGGGGACATTGGTTTGTATTAGTCATTATGGGCAGCTTCTTTCCTTTATGTTGATTTGTCCATTCTACGCTCATCTATTTACACTGATAGTTATATATATATATATATATATATATATATATATATATACACACACTCGAATTTGACCATCCTTTAAAGTTAACACTAGGGTTTTTGGGAAACGGGTCATATACTCGGGTCCTGAAAAGTTGGGGTGTTACAGTTTCGCCCTAGGGTTTAGTCCTAGGAGTTGAACTATAATACATGTGTAGCTTACTCGATGTAATAATACGGTTAGTTACAGTTTAACTTTAATGATACACTAATACCAGTGACCATGGTAATACTAAGTATTATAATGGAAATAAAATAGTGTAACCTATTATTATTGATAATATTTTCAAGTGATGGATATTACACTAATATCATTAATGGCAATTTTATTTACAATAACTAACATTAGCACAGCATCGTTCTGATGCTATTCATGCTTAATATCCATATAAACCTTAATTTCTTCCTACTTGTTAAGACTTGTTGAAGGAGGGCGTGTTCTTCAAGGTAGACAATTTCAAGTAGTTTCTGAGTAGAAGATTACAATCAACAGTGAGCTACCATGGAGTTGACTCGGTTGGGAAACCGGACGAGTCAACTCATGATTGAGTTGGGAGGAATTTTAATTGAAGTTAGTGAGTTTTTCAGCTTCCCATCTGGGTGGAAGTTATCTTCTATTATCAGTAAGATGGAACCCAAGCCCAAACTCCAATAGCTGACTGAGTTGCGAATCTTATTTTTGTGAACAAATACCAAGTTAACCTATTAACGAGTTGATGGAGTTTGCAAGGACGTTTTAGACGTTATACCTGTTTAAGGAATGGTTACTCTTCAAGGTGAGATGCTGTAAACGGCACCTGGATAGATCATCTCAGGATTTCAGTAAGTTGTTACTGAGTTAACTCAGTTGGAACTCCCAATCATCTTCCAATTATCACATACAGAGGCAAAGAAAGAGCTCTCTTTCTCTCTTTCTCCCTCTATCTCTTTTCTCTCCCCCCCCCCCTTTTTTATGCTGGGACATCTAGCAATGGACATCCAGGCTGATGCGACTTCGGCTGGACCTGGTTGGAACAGGCCTAACTCGAGCCGAACTTGACAATTCGAATGAGGTGACTCAGCTCGACTGGGCACTGGTGTAAGCTTGGTCTCCCTCTTTGTCTACTTCTCTCTTTCTTTCTCCTTTCATTTTCCTTCTCTCCACTGAAAGTCTAACAACGGTAACTGACCCAGGGTCAATCCGACCCGCACTGCTCGACTCGGTGCGACAGCAGGTAGCCGCACCCCCCAGCCTCTCTTTTTCTCCTTCATTTCTCCATCTTCTCCGCCATCCCCTCCTGTTTTCTCTCTCGCCCTTTCTTTTCTGCTTTTCTGCATCTCCGGAGGCCCAACGGATCCCCTAGCTCGACCTGATTTTGCCCCAAGTTTAGACGACTCGGTGCAGCTCCAATGAGGAAGACGAGCTGCTGTTAATGGTGGATTTGTTGCAAAAAATTTTAATTTTAATAAAATATATTTTAATACTATAATAATATATAATATATAAAAGTTGTTTTGAAAAACACTTTTCTGTGGGTTTTTGGGAATAGTCCCACATGGAAAAGAGGAGAAAAAACTGTAGTTTATATGAAGGATGTGGAGTATTATAATATTTACCTACCTAGTCCGTGGACTATAGACCTTGCGTGTTCCAATGCATAGCACTGGAACACCGGCGCGCACGCTCGCGCTCGCGCTAGAGTTCGGGCTCTGTCTCGGTCTCAGACTCGGACTCGGACTCAGTTTCGGGCACGGGCTCGGGCTCGGTGCGAGGGCGTGGGCATGTGAGGCAGTGTGGCTATACAGGCGCTAGTAGCGCACTTTGCACTTCGCACATTCGTATCGTGTCGCAGAGGGTCACTCCTTTGTGACCTTGAGCGAACCAGAGCGAGACGTGTGCAAGTAGCAGTGCGACTAAGTGGCTATGGTGGGTGGGTGGTTAGCAGAGAGACTAAAGGACTGGGAGAGAAATCTCTCATTATAAATAGAGGGACTGAAAAGAACTGTTGTAGCAGAAACTGTACCCGCTGAGCCATTAGTGCAGAGTCCAGCTGTAACTGCTGTTGTTGTCTCACAACAGTCAGCATGCAGCAGCTTAATGGCTCATGCACAACAGTCAGAAAATGGCTATAAAACGGCTAGTTTTTCAACAGCTAGAAATGGCTTAATGGAATTTAAGTCTCTGGACCATAACCCCTAGCCACCATAGCCTATAAAAGGAGGACCTGGATGGGTTTCCAAACCATCTTAACTCACTCCAGCAAACCCATACGAACTGAGATAGCCAGCCCCTCTCCACTCATATATTCTAGTGTTTCCAGCAACGTAGTAAGGCTTAAACCTTAGCTTGAAGAACAGACCAGCGGTGTGGTCTAGGACGGTTCAACTGAACCAGTGGCTGAAGTTTTGAACTGACCTGTGTGCAGAAGTCAAAACTACTTTTTCTCTTCTTTTCTTCTCCTTTTGGAATTTTTCTTTTATACTGTAATACTGCCAAAAAGTGTGTAATTGAGTTCCATTTGGTGGGTCTTCATGTTTGCTGAACGCAAACCCACACTAGGCTCGTCGTATCCTAGAAGCTGTTTGCCTGTAACCTATCAGCATACTCAATTCACTTGAGTAGGGGCAAATAATGCTTTAAGGACAGCGTTTTTAGACGTGCTTCAGCCTGTCCTAATTTCAGATTATTTTGCAATTTTCAGTTTCCACATTATACAGAAATACATTAATCTGTATAATTTACAACAATCTTAAAGCGTTATTTTTCTGATAGAAGCTGATAATGTTTCATCCATTAAGTTGATGAATCAGGACTTGATACATCTTGATCGGTTCGATGGAACCAATTTTACAAGATGGTAAGACAAGCTAAAATTTCTCCTTATAGCGCTGAAGATCTATTACATATTAGATCCAAATTTGCAAGCACTACCCGAAGCATCTGACAAAGACACACCTAAATAAGTAACTGCCCGCATCAAAAGAGCCGAAGATGAACTCTTGTGTCGAGGACACATTCTGAAAGCTCTCTCCGACCGCCTGTACGATTTGTACCAACAGACGTCATCAGCAAAGGAGATCTGTGCCACTCTAGAATTCAAATACAAGGCTGAAGAAGAAGGTACCAACAAGTTTTTCATCGCTACGTATTTTGACCTCAGCATGGTAGATAATAAACCGCTGCTGCCCCAAATTCAAGAACTGCAGCTAATAGTAAATAAAATCAAAGCGATAAAAATTGATCTTCCTGAATCATTCCAAGTCGGGCTATAATCGCCAAGTTACCACCGATGTGGAAAGACTATAGAAAGAAGTTCTGCATAAAACCGAGGACTACACACTGGAACAAATCCAGAAACACCTCAGGATTGAAGAAGAATCCCGTAACCACGATAGAAAAAATGATAATGGGAATACCTCGTCCAAGGTACATGCTGTAGAAAACACTAATAACAAACATTCCGATAAGGACGATTCCCTGAAACCTAATAAAGAAAAATTCAAGAAGAACACCCAAAAGAAGAACGAAAAGTTCAAGGGCCCATGCCATGTATGTGGAAAAACCGAACACTATGCTCGAGTATGCCACTATCACAAATCTAAAAAAGAGGCAAGTGCAGTAGAAGAAGGCGATATCGTGGCTATGATCACTGAGATGAATACCATCCAAGGCAAAGTTTCAGGTTGGTGGTATGATACTACCGCTACTGTACATGTGTGCTACGACAAATCAGCTTTCAAAACCTATGAGGAATTAACCGATGGTCAAGAAGTCCAAATGGGTGATGAAGTCCGATCAAAGGTCGTCGGCAAAGGAACTGTCGAACTGATATTCACCTCTGGAAAGAAAGTGATTCTAACTAATGTACTACACGTCCCAGACATGAGGCGAAACTTAGTTTCTGGGTATCTTCTGGAAAAACCAGGCATACGGGTGGTGTATGAGTCAGGTAAACTGATTCTGTTCAAAAATGAAAATTTTGTCGGAAAGGGATATACTTATAACGGAATGGTTAAGTTTTCTCTGAATGAAAGTAACAGTTCTACGTATATAGTTGAATCTGCTGGACTGTGGCATGATAGGTTAGCCCATATAGGGTATAGTACCTTAAAGTTTATAGCTAAGAATGGTTTAATCTCATACACAGATAATGAAACTGGAAAATGTGAAGTATGCATAAGATCCAAAATGACGAAGAAACCTTTTCCAAGTGTTGAAAGATCGTCTCAAGTATTGGATCTTGTGCACAGTGATATCTGTGAGTTAAACGGTATTCTTACTCGTGGAGGTAAATGGTACTTCATAACCTTTATAGATGATTGCTTTAGGTATGTGTATGTGTACCCATTAAAGAGTAAAGATGAAGCATTAAACATGTTTAAAATATATAAAGCAGAAGTAGAGAATCAACTGAATAAGAAAATAAAAATTCTCCGTAGCGATAGAGGAGGAGAATACTTCTCTAATGAATTTAATAACTTCTGTGAAAAACATGGACTGATACATCAATGTACAACGCCATACACACCTCAAAAAAATGGAATAGCTGAAAGGAAAAATAGAACATTAGTAGAAATGGTCAACTCAATGCTAATAAGAGCAAAGTTGTCACTAAGTCTATGGGGAGAGGCACTGCTTACAACATGCCATATAATAAATAGAATTCCATCTAAAAAAATATAAAATATCTCCATATGAAACATGGAGAGGTAAAAAACCTAACCTATGACATCTAAAAGTGTGGGGGTGTCTTGCATATTACAGAACCCCTGATCCAAAAAGAACTAAGTTAGGACCAAGAGCTATTAAGTGCGCCTTTGTAGGGTATGCACAAAATAGTAAAACTTATAGACTTCTAAACATAGAGTCCAATACAATAATAGAATCAAGAGATGTTGAGTTCTTTGAGAACTCACTATCCTTGGAGTCAAAGGATAATGAAATCTAAAATCCTAATAGAGAACTAGATAGCACAGCTCCACAGATAGTGGAAGCTCCTATTGAGCCTTGTAGAAGTCAAAGGACAAGAATAGAGAAGAGTCTAGGAGATGACTATATAGACTCACAATGTGTCATTTTCTATCTTGTAGAAGGAGATAGAGAAAATGTTATAAGAAAAATACCTATAGTAATGACTATAGAAGATGATCCTAAAACATATAAAGAGGCCATATCCTCTAGAGACTCAGCTTTCTGGAAAGAAGCTATAAACGATGAAATGAAATCTATACTATCAAATCAAACATGGGAACTAGTTAACTTACCTCCAGGTTCTAGACCCATAGGTTGTAAGTGGGTATTTAGGAAGAAATATCACACTGATGGGACTAACCAAACCTTTAAAGCTCGACTAATAGCTAAGAATTTTAGACAAAAAGAAGGGATAAATTACTTTGACACATACTCTCCTGTAGCTAGGATAACATCCAAGAGGATATTATTTGCGCTAGCTTCCATACATATCTTCACATCCACTAAATGGATGTAAAGACCGCATTCCTGAATGGTGACCTCAACGAAGAGGTATATATGGAACAACCTGAAAGTTTCGTTCTACCAGGAAATGAAAACAAAGTATGTAAATTAGTCAAATCTTTGTATGGATTAAAACAAGCACCAAAATAGTGGCATGAGAAGTTTGATTCCAAAATACTATCTCATGGTTTCATGCATAATGTAGCTGACGAATGCATATATTCTAAAGTAGATGGTAGTTACATCATTATTATTTGTTTGTATGTTGATGACATGTTAATAATAAGTAATAAAATGGAAGGTATGATTGAAACAAAGAGGTTTCTATTTTCCGTATTTAAAATGAAGGATCTTTGACAAGTTGATACCATTCTTGGTATCAAAGTTAAAAAACATTATGGGGGTTATGCTTTGTGTCAATCTCATTATATTGAGAAGATACTAAACAAGTTTAACCATCTAAATATAAAAGACACAAAGACCTCATTTAATCTAAGTATCAAGCTAAAGAAAATACTGGAAGAATAGTTGCACAATTAGAATATGCGAGTGTTATAGGGAATCTTATGTATGCTTAGCAATGCACTAGACCTGATATCGCATATGCTATGAGTAAACTTAGTAGGTTTACTAGTAACCCCACTACTGAACACTGGAATGTAATAAGAAGAGTCATTGGTTACTTAAAAGCAACCAAAGACTTAGGACTATTTTATTCAGAGTTTCCTGCCGTATTGGAAGGATATATCAATGCGAGCTGGATATCGAGTGCAGGGGACAACAAGTCTACTACAGGGTGGATATTCACCCTAGGAGGTGTAGCTGTATCTTGGGGATCCAAGAAACAGACTTGCATAACACATTCGACTATGGAGTCTAAATTTATAGCCCTGGCTGCAACAGGCAAAGAGGCTGAGTTAAGGGATCTTCTATTAGAAATTCCTTTCTGTATAAAGCCTATATCGGCTGTGTCACTACATTGTGATAGTGAACCACATTAGCTAGAGCCTATAGCGGCACTTATAATGGTAAGTCTAGACATATTAGTCTTCGACATGATTATGTCAGATAATTGATTCGAGATGGAATCATTGCTATTTCTTATGTGAAATCAAGCAATAACCTGGCAGATCCTTTCACTAAACCTCTACCGAGAGAGGTAGTAAAGGCTACATATAGAGGGATGGGGTTGAAACTCTTCAATCAAAGTTTCACCAGTGATGGTAACCCAACCTAAAGTCAAAAAATCTCTAATTTTGGGTTTAATGGGTAAGAACAAGTTACTGATATGTGAAAAGTTTTCAGCACTAAATTATAAAACCTCATCCATAATAGATAAGTGCTGAGCGTTACGATAGAAGGTTGAGTCTTAGAACTCTTAATGAAATCCAGTCTATAAGGACAAGTATCTTATAGTAACGGAGACATTGGAAGAATTTTGCCTATATGAACGTAGAGATTGTGCCATCTCCCATGAGAGTTAGGAGTTTTCTCTTGGGATCGTTCACGAATTAGGATAAGTACATGGCCATTAATTGTGCTGAGCAAGATTGTGGAAACTCTAACAAATACATAGCGAATATGTGTGTGGTATTTCCAATTCTATTATCTAGGAATAATAGGTTCAAAGCTGCAACTACTAGTCATTTCGACAGAGTTTTGAAATACTTACACTAAGGAAAAGATTAAAATCGAAAGATATCTTTCTTTATGCATATAAGCTGATTATTCTGGCAGTATTGTTTAATCGAGAAAATAATTTTATAAAATCAATTAGGGGATTGTTGCAAAAAAAAATTGATTTTAATAAAATATATTTTAATACTATAATAATATATAATATATAAAAGTTATTTTGAAAAACACTTTTCTGTAGGTTTTTGGGAATAGTCTCACATGGAAAAGAGAAGAGAAAAAACTGTGGTTTATATGAAGGATGTGGAGTATTATAATATTTACCTACCTAGTCCGTGGACTATGGACCTTGCGTGTTCCAGTACGTAGCACTGGAACACCCGCGTGGGCGCTCGCGCTCGAGTTCGAGCTAGGGCTCGGACTCGGATTCGGACTCGGACTCGGACTCGGTCTCGGTCTCGGGCACGGGCTCGGTGCGAGGGCGTGGGTATGTGAGGTAGTGTGGCTGTAGAGGTGCTAGTGGCACACTTTGCACTTTGCACGTCCGCATCGTGTCGCAGAGGGTCGCTCCTTCTCGACCTTGAGCTAACTGGAGCGAGACGTATGCGAGTTGCTGTGCGACTAAGTGGATATGGCGGGTGACTGGTTGGCAAAGAGACTAAAGGACTGGGAGAGAAATCTCTCAGTATAAATAGAGGGACTAAAAAGAGCTGTTGTAGCAGAAACTGTAACTGCTGCATGGCTAGCCCAACAGCTAGAAAACGGCTAGCTATTGTCTCACAACAGTCAGCATGCAGCAGCTTAATGGCTCATGCACAATAATTAGAAAACGGCCATAAAATGACTAGTTTTTCAACAGCCAAAAATGGCTTAATGGAATTTAAGTCTCTAGATCATAACCCCCTGGCCACCATAGCCTATAAAAGGAGGACCTGGAAGGGTTTTCAAATCATCTCAACTCACTCCAGCAAACCCATACGAACTAAGATAGCCAGCCCCTCTCCACTCATATATTCTAGTGTTTCCAGCAACGTAGCAAGGCTTAAACCTTAGCTTGAAGAACAGACCAGCGGTGTGGTCTAGGACGGTTCAACTGAACCAGTGGCTGAAGTTTTGAACTGACCTGTGTGCAGAAGTCAAAACTACTTTTTCTCTTCTTTTCTTCTCCTTTTGGAATTTTTCTTTTATACTGTAATACTGCCAAAAAGTGTGTAATTGAGTTCCATTTGGTGGGTCTTCGTGTTTGTTGAACGCAGACCCACACCAGGCTTGTCATATCCTAGAAGCTGTTTGCCTGTAACCTATCAGCATACTCAATTCACTTGAGTAGGGGCAAATAACGCTTTGAGGACAGCGTTTTCAGACGTGCTTCAGCCTGTCCTGATTTCAGATTATTTTACAATTTTCGGTTTCCACATTATACAGAAATACATTAATCTATATAATTTACAACAGGTTTTCCATCGGGCGGGTTTTTCTCCAAAAGGAGGCATCTATGTGGTGTGAACAGATCCTTATGAGCTTGGAGAGATGATACTTCGAAGCTTCATGGAAGCTTTCATGGTGGGTTCGATGGGAGAAAGAACGGATGGTTTTTCTCAAGTGTGGATGCTAGGGTTGGAGAAAGACACAAAGCCACCTATTGTTCTGTTTTAATAAATCCCTAGACTCACTCAGAGACATCAGATGAGATTAGAAGGCCAGGATTCAATCTGTTTGAAACCACCTCCGAGTATGACTGGTAAAATCGAAACCAGCCGTAGTTTTCCCTTCACCCCAAGGGAGCCCTAAACCGCCTACATCGGACGGTTAAGATTCTCTTAAACGGACAACCAAGATCAGCTAAAGGCTCCTCACGCAGATTGCCACTGTGGCAAGGAGAGACAGTTTCCATTTTTGAAAACATGTGTTTGCAAGGTCTGCTCTCTCTAGAGATCGTGGTCATGTGCACTACTCTAATTTGCAAGATAGGTTGGGTTTTGGTCAAATCCACCACCCTGATCTGATGGACGGTTTGGATCGTCGAGGTGGATGATGATGATGGCCCACGGATTAGCACAAATGAAATAGTCCGTTTGAAACAGATGTTGGCGGAAGAAGAAGATTTTCCTTCTTTGGAAAATCTCGGTCAAACACAGTTTGACCGAATCGGTTAGTGTAGTGTGGCGCAGGAGTACACAGGTTGTGTCCTCCGAACTCTAGTGTGGGGTCCACTACAATGCCCCCTTGATATCCGCTCCATCCATACATCTTGAATAGGGATTTTGGGCCATCCCATCTAAGATGAGGTGGATCCAATGTTTAGATGGGCCATACCAAGTGATTCTCAGTTTTAATTATGGATTCCTGCTAATCTGCCGGTCAGATCATCTCGAATTTGAAAATTAATGGTCAAAAGGCTCCTACTAGGACGTACATCTAGCGACCAAGCACCTCAATTATCCAGGGGTTCTTATGGACAGGATCTTTTACTCTGTGAGTGTCAATTTCTATCAATTTGATGGTCGGATTGTTATCAAACGTGATCAACTCACTTCTATGAGCCCTAGGGACCTAGTAACTATCTAGATAGGGTTTTAAAGTTGAGTTTTAAAAAGCTAGTTATTAAATAAATGTAATTCCGTTGTGCATTGATTGATGATTCGTTGTGACGTTAATAAATGGTGATCCTCATGATTTGGGTCCTGATTCTAAGATGATCTAGGATAAGGGCCTTCCATGGCTCGCATTAGCTGGTTCTGATGGTCGATTTAAGGGTCGAATGCTTTAGATTTCCAATCAACCCAAGTCTCACTCATTTAATGATCGTCCTTACAACCCAACAACTAGATTGTCTCAAAGAGTGTGCTTTAGGTGTCCGACAACGTCTTCTTGGAATATTCAAGCCTAGATGTACGGATGATCCATACGATTAATGGCCAGATCCGTGCACATACCCCACGAAAGGCTCAAAATGCTTTATGGCGTACTTCCCACGGTCTTATTGGTTTCAAACTGTTAATCCATATCAATCTAATGGTTGGATAACTTTCATTGCTAGTTATGGATTAGTTGATTAGTGGATCTATGGTTTTAGTCCCGATTATAGTGATTTGTAGTTCAGTTTTAGTACGGCATGGTGGTCCATCCTAAGAGTCAATGGTTGGATAGCTTTACTACAGATGAAGATTATTCCACGTGGATTGATCTCGTGGTCGATCAGATGAGTTGTCTAATTCGTGGTTGGATTGAAATTTGAGGTTTGATTTATACTTGCGATCAAGTGAATGTGACACAACAAACCTCAACTATCAGCTTAGATCATGGGTCGATCGGATGGTTGTTCGTGATGCAATCCTACAATGAGAAATCAAGGGTTAATTCGAGGTGGATTGACTTTAGATCTTACAGTTTCATCATAGGTTGTTTTAGCCTAAATTTAGACGGTTACAATAATCAAATTGGGACTAATCGTAAGGTGGTTAGCAGGGTGGGTTACGTGTATTCCTACACAAGCCTACTAATTAAGTTCTAGTGGTAACACTTGAGTACGAAAAGTATGGGGTGTTACATATGGGGAACTCACTATGCCAACTTGGACTCGGTCAGACTTTCCAAGCATCCCAGACTAGGTATGTGTGGGTAACCTATTATCCATGCAGTTTTCTGATTTTGATATATTGGTTACAATCGATCTTTTCCATTCTTTTGAAACGATGACTTTGACCAGAGTTAGATCATGCTTACCATCACTTGCATTGAACTTCATCGTTGCACGATCGTCCTAACATTGAGATCCAAGCCAACCATGCTAGTATCGCATATGGATTTGACAACTCTTCGGGAAATTGAAAGTGGTCGAATCTTATTTTGTTGTTTCCACTGGCTGCCACTAAGAGGTATAGAAGACCTCCTAGTGCCTTGAATACTGTAACGACCTAAGTTTTTGAAACCCAAGTATATGACTCGTTTTCCAAAAAACCCGAGTGTTAACCTTTAAAGACAACCAAATTTCATGTACATTTTTTTCTTTTCTTTTTTAGAGTGAGCATGTAGGCGGAATATGAACAAATCAAGTATAAAGGAAATTGTATATATATTTAAATTATAAGAGTGACTGCCCAAAATGACTTATACAAACCAATGTCTCGATGTTAACAAATACAAGAATTATAAGATTCAACACATAAGAATATATAAAATGCATATAAACTCGAACCGCAACATCGCGCAGCTTCTATTGGTAATTACAACCATGCATTGTTGACAATTATACCATGCTCCTAATCAATCCAAACATGAATATCATTTAAACCACCTGCACTACCTGTACAGTTATATATTCGATGAATGAGTGGCCAACTCAGTGTAATTCTCCTCAAGATTACACACCGCCACATTAGTTGAGTATAGTTTTTAAACAATAAGACATACAAAACATTTCATGGTGCGATCTTATTTAAGTGCATGGATGTGTGAATGCACATCAATTAGAGATGCACATCCAGTTGGCCATGTGAATGAACCTTTCAAACAGTCAGTCCATTCATGCAAGAGAATGGGCCTTTCAAACAGTCAACTCATTCAACTTGCAAAGTAGTGGGCCTTTCAAACAATCAGCTCATTCATGCCTGGGTATGTGCCTTTCAAACAATCAACTCATCCCTAATAGGGGAATGTACCTTTCAAACAGTCAGACCATTCAGTCAAGAGAATAGGTCTTTCAAACAGTCAACTCATTCAGCTTGCAAAGGAACGAGTCTTTTAAACAGTCGACCCGCTCAAGTAAGATAGTGAGCCTTTCAAACAGTCGGCTCACTTAAGCAAGAATGGGCCTTTCAAACAATTGGCTCATTCAAGCAATAAGAGGGGTCTTTCAAACAGTTAACCCATTTTTAATAAGAGAATGGACCTTTCAAACAGTCAGTCTATTAAGCAAGAGAATGGACATTTCAAATAGTTAGCTCCTTTAACTTGCAAGGTAGTGGGCCTTTCGAACAGTCGGCTCACTAAGACATGAATAGGCCTTTCAAACAGTCGGCTCACTTAGACATGAATGGGCCTTTTAAATAGTTGGCTCATCCCAAGTAAGAGAATGGACCTTTCAAACAGTCAGCCAATTTAGAATGCAAGTGTCATGAATGCATGATTAATCCCATCCATTATTATTCTAATTTGCAAGCAACTAATTTATGAAAGCTCAAAGGTCACTGTGGGGGGCTCGTCACCCAGCATTAGCTAACAGATTGGGCACAATGTCCCATTCTATCATCCCCAGCTCATAAGACTCCATTATTAGGATGTTTAATGGCATCCTCCTCAACCAATGGCCAATCACACTTTATCAAGTGGGACTTGTCATCGCATGGTCACACAAAATAATCCATCAAGCCATCTAAGACAAATATGCAATAATCAAGGCCACAAGGGGCAAATATCAATCAGAAAAAACCGCATAAGCACAATAATCCATAGATGGTAAGCCCACATCAATGTTTCATTTAATCCATCAATCAAAGTAGCCACTAGGTGAGGGACCATTACAATCATAATCAGTCAAGTTACATCCCAATTTTGGATGCACATATATAAGTGGGGTTTTCCACTGATAAATGTAGCAATTCAAGTCTTAAAAGCAATTCATAAACAATCCATAAATATGACGGATACACAAGTATAACATATGGATATTCATACAAACTAAGTGTTGAACATATGATTGATAATCAGATTCAATATCCAACACAAGTTATCATGAATTAGAGATATCAATTATCAATTGAAATAAAATAAACTACCACTTAAACTAACAAGGAAGAGGAAAGCTTAAGGGGCAAGATTCATCACTTCGTGTGTCGAATCGTCAACTAATGTCGTTAGGAAGTACTCACGCCCTTAGACTTGGATCCTACCATGAGTTGTAAGTTGTATGGTTAGATCAATGTTTTACAACCTATCTACGGTTAGGATTGACGTTAGGGTCTTAATTATGTTATCCAATGAACTTCAACCTACAATCTAAACTAGGTTTTGAGATAGACAAGCTTCATAGTTACAATATATAATTAAATGACCATATTTAAATTGCACACAAGAGGGTAGAGAGTTTATACTTTAGCGGAAGTTGGATGTGGCCCAACTCAATGTGGAGCAAGTTAACCCAGGAGGATGGGTAGGATCACAATCCGATTCAACCGAGTCGACTCGATGGCTTGACTTGGTTGAACTTAGTTAAACTCGCCTCTTGACTCGATCATCTTCTTCCCTTCTCTCTTTCTCTTTTCTTTCTCCCACTCACTCTCTTCTTTCTCATGATCTAACAGGGTTTGGGCTTGTTCCAAACTCGAATTCAACTCAGCCGAGTTGACTCAATGAGTCAAAGCCCCATTACTTCTTCTTCTTGCCTTCTTCCTTCTCTCCCGCTCTCTGCTAGAACTCCAGCCAGGCCTGTACTAGTCCCAAGTATGACCCATCCCAGCTAGACTCGATTCCAATCAAGTTGACTAGGTTCTAGCCAAGTCAACTCGATCTCTACTCTCTCTCGACTTCTCTTCTTCTCTCTCTTCTTCCTTTCTCTCTTTTCTCTCACTCTCTTTCCTGCTTCTCTTCTTCCTTTCTTTACTAATGGAACGTCCAGCGGGCTCCCAACTCAGACCAACTGACTCGACAGCGAGTCGACTTATAGTCAAACCCAAACTCTCTCTCTCTCTCTCTCTCTCTCTCTCTCTCTCTTTCATCTCTCTTTCTCCTATCTCTCTTCTCTTTCTTCTCCTCACCCCTTCTTATGGACCAGACGGGGCCTGGACTTGACCCAAACCTAAATGGCTTGGCCTGAACTCGAAGGGTCGACTCGGTATTAAACCGAGCAACCAGCAAGCCTACTCTCTCCTCCTTTCTATTTCTTCCTCTCTTTCTTCCTTCTCTTTTCTTTTTCTTCCTCTAGATCAGGCAGTGCTTGGACTGGACCAGCCCCACACCCAACTCGACCAAGATTCGCCTCAACGCTCTAGACCCAGTTCGAGTCATGACGAGGCATAACTCGACCCAACTGCACTGACTTGGTGCATTATAGTCGGAGTCAAGACTTCTCTCCCACTTTCTATTTTCTTTCTTCCTACAACGCCTCCCTCACTCACCCTCTCTTTCTAAGTTTCTAGCCTGCGAGACTTAGCCCATTTCGGGTAGACTGGCCTACTTAGTGCAGTGCGGCACTGAGTATCGCACGACATTGGCCCTCACTTTTAGCCCACTCTTTCTCCCTCTATCTCTCCTAAAATTTCGGTCGCAATCCCAAGGAAAATGTGACCTATTTATAAGCCTAGGGTTAGGCTTAGACCTACATCTAACGATCATAATTTTATGCCGCACGGCTTTGTGGTGGGGTGACTATGGCTATCAATCCCCACATGCATGGGAATGATCCACCATGTGGGATGATTTCATACCATCATAGCCCATTGAATGAGCCTGCTTGATCAGGAAACGGGGCCCATCTTATCACAGTGGGTTTTCTAGTTTAACGGGGAAGATGACGCCACCCCTCATGGCGAATTCTTGGCCCGGGCCTATCAGGGTGATCTGCATCGCTTAGATGGACCTGATGGGACTGGTGATCAGTGTGGGGTCCACTTTCCCTGCCCCATTTCATCTGAGTGCAATAACTCGCAAGTTATTCCGCCGAGTCTTTCTTCTCACGTGGAGGGAGAATTTCTCAGGGAGAAGGCTTTCCTAATGGCTTGTTCAGGAGCTGCCCTAGCTCGGGCGGTCGAGATGAGTCTACGGAGCTCAGGGAGAGGTCTAGATCGTGCCAGAGCATGTTTCCATGTTTCCCTAAGGGGAAAGCTTCCCATAATCTTTCTTTTAGACGGTAAGTTGCCTCGCCTTTTTTGGTGCTCGAACAAGGGCTGGGCTTAATGCTAGATGGAGGGTTGAGGTTTATAGGAGAGGGTGCACGTGGATCTCCAGCATGGCAAGGAGAAAAATCTCGCCCTTGGAACAAATTGCACACATTTCCTTTCCGCTTAGGCCCGCGCTTTTATGTACGTGAGTATGCATGGCTTCAAGGAGAGGCATGGTTTTGGTCGTCCGACCAAGGTTCGTCAGATGGACAGTCCATATCCATGTAGAGTGGCATGATGGTGGGCCACTGCTGTTGCAGCGGACGAACCTGTTTGAATGCTTTGCTGGCGGGAGATCGAGAGGAAATCTCTCTTTTTTTGAATTTTATCTAGTCAAGGTAGTTTTAACCAAGCCCTTGGACCAGTGCACCGCAGGTGCACTCGCACTATGGCACACGTGGTCCACGATGGTGTATTTTCCAAATCCACACCGTCCATTCTCCTCAGGGGTCTCATTTAAGACCTCGGGCCAATGATTAGACTGACCCAAAGTTTTGGTGGCCCATACGTCATGATCGGAGCATCCAGTCATGGGTTTTTACCGATCTAAGGGTCAAATCATTCTGAGTTCAACTATCAACGGTCAAAAGGGGTCTTAGAGTCATTGGTGTGTTCAGGGCCAACCACCTTGTCCATTGAATACTCCTAGTAACACCATTCGTACTATTATATTTTTCATGTACTATTACTACATGTGTACACTCATCCATTCGTTCATTTATTTATAGGGTCCACCTTTGATCGGGATTGTTCGATGTGGGCCATCTGTCCAATCCCAGGCACTTCTACTCCTTGAGCAGTTTGCAGTTGTGAAAAGGCCTAGCTATATATCCTAGAGGGGGGGTGAATAGGACTATGCAAATTTAAAATAATAACAGCGGAATAAAACAATAGGATAACCAAGAACAGGAAAGATAATAATTCACAATACAGAATGTAAAGCAATCACAAAATCTAGTTGTTCTAAGGACAACCTTTCACCATAAAAACCAAGGGTTTATGGCAGGACAACCTTACTAGAACAATTAGAGAATTAAAAGCTAAAACAGTAAAGGAACAGAAAGGAAATATCAAGAATTGAAATCTAAACTATTACAACATTCCCCACAGTGCTTGAAATGTAAATATTACAATATTCACATCCACACATACATCCCACAATTTTGAATGATAAATGATATAGAAATTAAGCAAACATTCAAACCACAATACACAACGAATTATAGTGGTTCGCCTGTCTGTTCACCAATTGTTAAACAACAACCACACAGATTGCTACTCTACTCCTAATATCCTCACACAGGGGATATCAACGTTCACTATGAAAATAGGTTTCACAGGTTCACCTAAAACCTTCGCAATTGTGTCTTTCAATGGGCTTACACAATTCAAAAACTCCACTTCTGAGTTTTCCTGGCTCTCCTCAGATAACCAATAGATTGAGATTTTTCTGGCTTAATCTCAAACAAAAACCAAAATGAAGGAAAGTTACAATACAGTAAAATACTTGGATTTCTCCTTTTGTAACAACCCGGAAGAACCAATCGGAGTAAAAGTTCGAATGTGGAAGTTCAATGTCCAATACTCACTTTGAAATGGTTATAAGTTCTAATTGATTTTAAATTAAATCCAATTAGGGCTAGCTCTATTTGATTTTGATTCCAAGAAGTAGAATATCCCAATTCCTCTTTCAAATTAGATTGGAATGCAGAAACAAAATCAAATAAGAAAAAGCTAACAAAAGAGAATATTAAATATGCACAAATAGCTTAACAATGAACATAGACTTATCTCAGAGTGATGCCTTGATTTTACTTGAATAATGTTGTAAAACTCTAAAATTCATCGTCTATTTATAGTTGTAGAAATCGCATCTACGACTAGTTCTGAGGACACTACGACTAGTCATAGACCGAACAGATTTTTGAAATTTTAAGCGCGATCGGATAAAACCGTTTCACGACTGGTCATAGGGTGTCCACGACCGGTCGTGAGCATCCTACGACTGGTCATGAGGTACCTGATTTGATCGTTATAGTTTGAGTCGAAGGTGCACGACTGGTCCTAGAACGAGTCGACATTGTTCCTACGACCGGTCAAGCAATCTCCAAGACTGGTCGTAGCTCAACCAAAAAATTTTGAAAAATTGCAACAACTTAGGACTAGTCTAGGAATTTCTTTGACTGGTCGAGCTAGAGCTGGACTAGTCAAACAAAGTTCAGGACTAGTCTTAGAACAGACCAAACATATATAAAATGATTCAATTTGAATTATGTATACAAAATGACCTACCCTAAGGTCAATCTAAGGTCAATCATACCTTGAAAGTGAGGTATGAACATTGAGACCTCATTTCTTCAGATGATAGTTGACCTTTGAAGATTGTGAAGCTTGAGATCTCTCTACTTGATGTGACATTGAGCTTGAGATCTTCTAGAGCTTGAATTACACTTCATCTTGCGTTATACACTAACTTGAGTCTTTGAACAAGATCACTTCTTTCGTTGTAGCTTGTACTTGCATTTCTTGAAATGGTTTGAAGTAGTTCTTCGTTCTTGACTTGAAGTAAAGTATTTAGAGAGGTGATGTAATGTCTTGATCATATGTACCAATGAGCTAAACAAGACATAGATTGATGTTTTGGCACCACAAAATTTGAAAACCAAAGGAGCATAAAACCATAGCACTTACAATCACCCCCTTTATCAAATTTGTGATAAAACACACTCCAAAAAAAAATAAGAGAAGCACAACATGCACCAGTCATATATAAGAGAACCAGTTACAGCCTGGTTAAAGAATCATGCACCTGTTGTCATTAACTAGCACAAATTCTTCCTTACTTATTTACTCCCCCTGAGTGGCACACACTATATATCGTAAAAATTAATGCTACTTCCCCAAGCCTGAAATCTTCTCCCCCTTTTTGTCACAATATGACAAAGGAAGAAGAAAAAAATATTTGAAAAAGAAGGATTGCCAAGAGAGTAAGAAAGGAAATAACTAGGCAAGATAAGAAAGCAATTTAAAAGTGCACATATCAATAACCAGTTCAAATTCCACAAACATATGTCAGTCAACCAAACTAAAGGAAAAACAAAGTTCACACACCAACCAAGGTAAAATAATATTAGAGTTAATAAAGATGAAAGGATAAAAGACTTAATCAGATCCAGATGAGGGAGCAGGTATGGTAGGATCAAGTTGATGAAGGCCCTTGTTTATGTGCCAAAGATACTTACGCATATATTTAAATCGTAAATCATGGGCCAGATTCATACCTTCTTCTCTAGAGCATAAAGACGAGCATCAAAATCAGATGGCTCATAGTCAGGACCATTAGTAGAATCAGATTCAAGTTCATCAAAAATATTTTCCATATTAATATCATCAGGAAGATCGCCAACTTCATCTTCATCCCTGCTTCAGCGTCTCCAACACCAACATCCATTTGGCCAAGAGCCAATTCCAACTTCATCTTATTAATATTCGAATTGTTAAAAATAAGATGATGAATAGGAGCCTCTCCAATCGGCATAGCAACTAACATGTGATTAGCTAACACAATCATAAGATAGCAAATGGAATATCACTATGACCTGGATGAAGACAAAACTGAATCATGGAATGACATATCAATGAAGGAAGATAAGCTTTAGTACCAGAGATAACAGAATGCAAAACCCGAACCATAAACGAAGTCAGTTCAGTTTTGTTACCTGAACGTGGATACAAATTAGAAATAAAGATTCTGTGGAGAACTCTGTATCTGGGTAACAAATACTTTGAGGGGATCGCATTCCCTTTATAAGTCCATTACACATTCATATTATATAGATCTCTAGTGAGCATGTGTTTTTCTGATTCTGAGGGTTTTTCAGCTAAAGTATGAATAGGAATACCCTCATCGTTGACAGGTATGTCCATAAGACACGAAATCAGATGGCGGTCTACTTTAAATGGAACTTCTCTAGCATCAATTTTAAATGATAAATTATTAGTCAAAAAATTAGAGATATATACAAATATGGACTGCGCAATAGATTGGTATGCAGACCGACCCCAATGTAAGATGTTAACCCATCCTACAACTTGAAGAAGTGAGAGAATACCAAAAGGAGTAATAAGGTCAAGATCAACATGTCACTCAACAATGACATTACACAAACACAAATCCCGCATATATGAGGGATCATCTTTGGGTGACCGAAGATGGCGCTGAGTAATAGAGGTTGATCAAGAAGAAGATGGACCACGGGAAGTTTTCTTTTTCCCTCTAGCATCCATTTGCAATAAAATAATCAAAGAAACAAGTAACTTTAAAAGATGTGAAGTGCGGTTTTGATAGATCAGATTTTTTAAAATAAAACTCCAAATTTGCAATGAATGACAAAATAAATTACTCTAAGAGTGAAAATGAAGTGATTTTGACTACAATCTAAAAGAAAAATGCAAAAGACGCACTAACCTTGAAGATCTAGGAAGGTGGGTACGACCGGTCGGGTGTCGGCTCGTTGGAGAGGAAATAGGAAATAAGGAAGATGAAGTTTTTTCCAATTTTAAAATGTCCAGTGCACTACACGACCGGTCGTGGGATGTTCACGACTGGTCGTGTACCGACATAAAAATTTGAAATTTAAACCAATAAATTATCAAATATATATACACTATGATACAAGTATGCATGAATATTCAATTTAGATTACACATACCAAGATCAAATTCTAATTTATTAAACCTTCTTTTGTGGAGCGGTTTAGTGAAAATGTCAGCAAGTTGAGTCTCGGTAGAAATGTATTCCAAATATATCAGCTTTTCTTCCATTAATTCATGAATGTAATGATACCTAATGTCAATATGCTTGGTACGTGAATGCTGAATTAGATTTTTTGAAATATTTATAGCACTGGAATTATCACAATATAATATCATTGATTCCTGTGCAATTCCATAATTGCTTAACATACGTTTCATCCAAACAAGCTGAGTACATGCATTTCTAGCCACGATGTATTCAGCCTTAGCAGTTGAGAGCAATATAGAACTTTATTTCTTGTTAAACTAAAAAACCAAACAATTTCCAATATAGAAACAACCACCACTGGTTGATTTCCAGTCATTAATATTACCAGCCCAATCAACATCTGAGAACGCAGCCAATTGAACACAAATATCATATGGATACCAGAGACCCAATTTAGTAGTACTTGCAACATATCGCATTATCCACTTAACAGCAGTTAGATGTGACTCTTTAGGGTTAGACTGATATCTATCGCAAATACCAACACTAAAAGCAATATCAGGTATACTAACAATTAAATAAAGTAAACTGCCAATCATACTATGATATAATTTAGGACCAACATTTTTACCTGTAGAGTCCTTTAAGAGTCTTAAAGTTGTACTCATAGGAGTATCAAAATTCTTACCATTCTCAAATCTGAATTTTTTAATCAAGTTCAAAGTATATTTGGTTTGAGAAATAAAAATACCATTAGGTTGTTGTTTTACTTGTAACCCTGGAAAATAATTTAATTCCCCAACCATGCTCATTTCGAACATAGATTTCATTAAATCTGCAAACTCAACAGTCATGTTAGAACAGGTAGATCCATATATAATATCATCAACGTAGATCTGTACTATTAAGATGTGATCATTAAGTTTTTTAACAAAAAGAGTCTTATCTACACTCTCCATTTGAAAATTATGACTTAATAAAAACTTAGTTAATTTTTCGTACCATGCCCTGAGAGCTTGTTTTAAACCATAGAGAGCCTTTTTAAGGTGATAAACATGATCGGTGTTCTTAAGGTCTTCAAAACCCATTGGTTATTCAACACACACTTCTTCATGTAGATCACCATTTAAGAAGGCACTTTTTACATCCATTTGATAAATTTTAAATTTTCTAAGGCAAGTAATGATATGAATAGTCTGATTGATTCAAGACTAGCTACTGGGGCAAAGGTTTCATCATAATCAATGCCTTCAATTTGAGTGTGCCCTTGTACAACCAGTCTAGCTTGGTTTCGAATAATATTACCAAGTTCATCAGACTTATTTTTGAAAATCCACTTAGTTCCAATAATATGTTTATCTTTAGGTCTAGGAACAAGATACCAAACATCATTTCTCACAAATTGGTTAAGCTCTTCTTGCATCGCAACTATCCAGTTTTCATTAGTAAGAGCTTCTTTTACGTTTGTCGGTTCTATCTGGGATGTAAAGCATATGTAATTACATGTCTTCAAGTTGTTTACGAGTGCGAACTCCAGTGAGAGGGTTTCTAAGAATCTGATTGGTTGGATGATCTTTAACAGTCCTCAATTCAGAATTGTTTTGGCTTAATGAAGTATCTAGTTTGTCAATTAAAAGAACTTCATCATTATCTGAACTTGGGGCAGGTGTATTCAAGTGATCGTCTATCACTGCATTAATAGATTCCTGAATAACACTAATCCTTGTGTTCAATACGCGATATGCGTGACTGTTTAAAGAATAACCTAAAAAGATCCCTTCATCAGTTTTAGTGTCAAACTTTTCTAAATTTTTACGGTCACGTAAAATATAGCACTTGTTGTCAAAAACTTGAAAGTATTTGACAGTAGGCTTCTTATCAAACAACAATTTATAAGCAGATTTATTATTTGACTTACTTATATAAACTCAGTTGATAGTATAACATGCAGTATTTACGACTTCAGCCTAAAGATTTTTAAGGAGCTTCATACTATTCAACATTACATTAGCTATTTCTTGAAACACTCTATTTTTTCTTCCAACAATTTCATTTTGTTGTGAAGTTTTAGGTGCAGAGAATTCATGTAATATCCCCTAATCGCTACAGAATTTCTCAAAACTGTTATTCTCGAACTCAAATCCATGATCACTACGGATTTTACTGATTCGAGAACCTTTTTCAGTTTGGATCCGTTTGATAATCATTTTTACTTCATCAAGGGTTTCTGATTTATCCCTTAGGAAGGCTACCTAAATGAATCTGGTAAAATCATCCACGATTACCAATATGTTTGTTTTGCCACCTCGACTCTCCATCCTGGTTGGTCCTACAAGATCCACGTGGAGAAATTCGAGAGGTTTAGATGTGGCATTAGAGTCCACCTTTTTGTGAGCACTCCTAGTTTGTTTGCCAATCTGGCATTCGCCACATATTTCGTCTACTTTTTACAATTTAGGTAGACCTCTTATTAGTTCTCTTTTGCTCAATCTATAGAGATTGCAGTAGTATACATGTCCAAGGCGTTTATGCCATAACTCGGTCTCATCGGTATAGACCATGTAACACAGTTGATTAGATGAGCTAGAATCACTTACAATGTAGTAGTTTTCAGACGTTCTATGACCAGTTAATATTACTGATCCATTTTTGTTTAAAATTTCACACCCTAGGTTAGAAAATTTAACACTATGATTTTTATCACATATTTGAGAAATGCTTAACAAGTTATATATGTTTTAACCCTTCAACGTACAAAACATTCTCAAAAAAGGGGAGGTTAGAAAGTTGAATCGTACCTTGGCCAATAATCCTGCAGTTGCTGCCATTACCAAATGTGACTAAACCATCAGTCATGTCTTTGAGATTGGTAATTAAACCTTTATTACCAGTCATATGCCTTGAACATCCACAGTCTAAGTACCACTTTGAATGGTTTGAAGCTTTGAAAGCCATGTGAGCAACCAAGCAAGTAACCTTAGGAACCCATTTCATAACTGTTTTGGGTTTAGGAGTATAGTTGGTCTTTTTGTATTTATAATTGTTGTACGAATGACCCACTGAGTTAGATTTTAAGAGCTCCTTAAGTAAATCAACTATCTTTTCAGCCAAAGGGTTTTGATTCTGATTTTTATAGTTGATATAATTACTTTTAGGTTTGAAAGATTGAAAAGTTTTAACATTTTTTAGAAAACTTTTGATTTGAACTATTTCCTTTTGAGTTTGAAGATTCTTCTTTCACAAACTTAGGAAAAGTATTATTCTGTTTAGGAGGAACACTTTTATCGCAGCACAAACCGGATCGGTCGCCACATTTTCTTGATCCAGACAAAAGTTTTTTTAACTTTAGATCACCTTGGGCATATCTTCATGTATCCTTTAAACTCAAAAGTAAAGAGACTTCAAGTTTTAGTTTTTCATTTTCAGATTTTAGATTTTCAATCAGGGAAGTTTTGAAATCTAAATCGCATTTTAATTTTTCAAAACAATTTGAAATGTAGAATTTTTCTAAAATAAGTGATTCAAAATTTTCTTTAAGTTTTAAAAACTTTTCGTTTTGAAGTTTTAATTTTATGGTAATTTTGTAACTTTCCTTGTATAGGGCATTGTAAGCATCTTGAAGATCTTCTTCATTTTCACAATCACTGTTCAGATTTTCTTCACTTGTTAAATCATCGTTATCTGAAAAAATGAATTTAGCTAGAGTCATAAGGGCTTTAACTTCACTGCCTGACTCAGTTTCAGAATCTTCTGATTTAAAAGAGGCTTCAGAATCAGAGGATTCATCCCAAGTAGCCAACATACTCTTCTTTTTGGGTTTGTCCTTTTTAGGACACTTGTTTGCTTAATGCTCATATTCTTAGCAGTTGTAACATTGACTATCTTTTAAAGATTTTCAAGTTCTGGTTTTAGATATTTTCTTATCATTTGATTTTTGAAAGTCAACCCTCTTTTTACTTTTGAAAATCTTGTAAAACTTTTTCGCTAAAAGAGCAATATCATCTTCAGAATTTTCTAAATCAGAATTTTCTTGAGAAATACATTTAGAAGATTTAAGGGTGATAGATTTACCTTTAAGAGGTTTAAAGTTTAACTCATAGGTTTGTAAAGAGCCAACTAATTCTTCAACCCTCATATTGTCCGTATCACGAAGTTTCTGGATCGCAATTACTTTAGAATTGAACCATTCAGGAAGTGAGCGTAGTATTTTGGTACACACTTTACTTTCTAGGATTTTATCGCCAAGACCCCATATAGAGTTTACAATGTCATTTAATCTTGTATAAAAGTCCATAAACATTTCATTTCTTCCATATGAATTTTCTCAAATTTGGTTGTGAGGAGTTAGACTTTAGATTTCTTGACAATTGAAGTACCCTCGTGTGTCATTTCTAAAATATCCCAAGCTTGCTTTGCAGTATCACAGGATATAATTCTTTTGAATTCATCTGGTAATAGTGCGCAAGTGATTGCATTTAGTGCTTTTGCATTGGCACTACTCTCACTTTTCTGAACTGTGGTCCAAGTGAAATATGGTGAAACTTTTATTGATTGAACCATCGATACCAGTTACTTCAGTGGTAGGGGGTTCCATTCAGTCACTGTGGCTTGCCATATGCTCTCATCCTTGGATTTAAGAAAAATTCTCATCTTAGCTTTCCAATAGGCATAATTAGAGCCATCAAATGGTGGAGGCCTAGTAACTGAAAGGCTATCAAAATTTGACATCTTATAAATACCTTAGATCGATTAGCTCAGGAAATAAATTCAAATATAAAGAATTAGAGCGAGCTATTAGGCTCTGATACCACTTGAAAAGGCTTAGCTATATGTCCTAGAGGGGGAGGGGGGTGAATACGACTATGCCAAATTAAAACTTTAACAGTGAAATTAAAATGAATAAAGTAAAGATAACACTTTAAACTAATCACAATATAGAAATGTAAAGCAATCACAAAATCTAGTTGTTCTAAGGACAACCTTTCACCATAAAAACCAAGGGTTTATGGCAAGACAACCTTACTAGAACAATTAGAGAATTAAAAGCTAAAACTGTAAAGGAACAGAAAGGAAATAGCAAGAATTGAAATCTAAACTATTACAACATTCCCCACAATGCTTTAAATGTAAATATTACAGCATTCACATCCACACATGCATCCCACAATTTTGAATGATAAATGATATAGAAATTAAACAAATATTCAAACTACAATACACAAAGAATTATAGTGGTTTGCTTGTGTGTTCACCAACTGTTAAACAACAGCCACATAGATTGCTACTCCACTCCTAATATCCTCACACAGGGGATATCAGCATTCACTATGAAAATAGGTTTCACAGGTTCACCTAAAACCTTCACAATTGTGTCTTTCAATGGGCTTACACAATTCAAAAACTCCACTTCTGAGTTTTCCTGGCTCTCCTCAGATAACCAATAGATTGAGATTTTTCTAGCTTAATTTCAAACAAAAACCAAAATGAAGGAAATTTACAATACAGTAAAATATCTGGATTTCTCCTTTTATAACAGCCCAGAAGAACCAATCAGAGTAGAAGTTCAAATGTAAAAGTTTAATGTCCAATACTCACTTTGAAATGGTTATAAGTTCTAATTAATTTTAAATTAAATCCAATTAGGGCTAGCTCTATTTAATTTTGATTCCAAGAAGTGGAATATCTCAATTCCTCTTTCAAATTAGATTGGAATGCAGAAACAAAATCAAATAAGAAAAAGCTAACAAAAGATAATATTAAATATGCACAATTAGCTTAAGAATGAACACAGACTTATCTCGGAGTGGTGCCTTGATTTTACTTGAATTACATTGTAAAACTCTAAAATTCATCGTCTATTTATAGTTGCAGAAATCGCATTTACGACTAGTCCTGAGGACACTACGACTGGTCGTAGACCGAACAGATTTTTAAAATTTTAAGCTTGATTGGATAAAACCATTTCACAACTGGTCGTAGGGTGTCCACGACCGGTCGTGAGCCCTCCACGACTAGTCGTGAGCATCATATGACTGGTCGTGAGGTACCTGATTTGATCGCTATAGTTTGAGTCGAATATGCACGACTGGTTCTAAAATAAGTCGACACTGTTCCTACGACCGGTCGAGCAGTCTCCAGGACTGGTCTAGCTCAACCAAAAAAAATTTAAAAATTACAACAACTTAGGACTGGGCTAGGAATTTCTTGGGCTGGTCGAGCCAAAGCTAGGACTAGTCGAACAGAGTTCAGGACTAGTCTTAAAACAGACCAAATATCTATAAAATGATTCAATGTGAATTATGTATATAAAATGACCTACCCTAAGGTCAATCTAAGGTCAATCATACCTTGAAAGTGAGGTATGAACATTGAGACTTCATTTCTTCAGATGATAGTTGACCTTTGAAGATTGTGAAGCTTGAGATCTCTTTACTTATGTAACATTGAGCTTGAGATCTTCTAGAGCTTGAAGAACACTTCATCTTGCGTTGTACACTAACTTGAGTCTTTGAACAAGATCACTTCTTTCGTTGTAGCTTGTACTTGCATTTCTTGAAATGGTTTGAAGTAGTTCTTCGTTCTTGACTTGAAGCAAAGTGTTTAGAGAGGTGATGCAATGTCTTGATCATATGTACCAATGAGCTACACAAGACATAGATTGAAGTTTTGGCACCACAAAATTTAACAACCAAAGGAGCATAAAACCATAGCACTTACAGGTTGGATCTCATAATTCAATAGTTAGGATGGGGAGATTGATTGTTAGATTTATCCATAGAATGTTATGGGTCTTAAAATGGTGATCCGAGAATCAGAGTTGTTAATGGATGTTCCGTTTAGTCTCTAAAAGGTTTCAATGACTCATCCAGGTGTTAATGAACCATTGGGTGACTTGAGGAAGGGTGAAGGTTATTCCTACTGTCTTGATTTAGGTTCATGCTTATATTAATATAGGTTTTAATGGTAACACCCGAGTACTGAAAAGTACGTGGTGTTACAAATATTGAGTGGTATGTTTTTGATTTTTTTTTTATTTTTTAAAACTATCCCACATGACTAGGGGATTTTATTACAATTTTTGAATATTTTTCAAAGGCCTTCTGAAAAGATCCGTCTAATCTCGTGGGTGGGTGTCGTCGTTCAGTTTTTGTTGTGGTCTTTATTTATTTTTTTAAAAGAATTTTGAATAAGTCTAGCCCTTAACCATTAGGGATAATAGAGATGATCAATGCCAGTTTTTATTGGGAATGACTTTTTGGAATATGTGCAGATAGTTTCGTTATCTCCATCGGAGCTTCCATGGGACTTTCGACTAATCTGGTTTTTATTGAAATATCGATTTATTGAAAGATATGTTTTTGTGATTTTTTTGAGAAGGATCCGATCTGTCATTTCACATTCTATTCCTTGCGATCGAGACGGAATTCATCGAGGATGTATATTTTGGCTTTTTTGAAATGATCTGACTTGTCATTTCGTAATCTAATGGTTATGATCAAGATCGGATTTTTATTGAAGATATTATCATGTGCCTTGCTTGAGTATGATTTTGAGCTCTTTGATGATCACATGTGCTTACTCTGATATGTTTTTGGTCTCTATGGCCCCGAAGAGAGGCAGTGAACAATTTTGGGTCCATTTCATGTTGGGGCAATAATCGGATTACTGCCCGCCACATCACTATATTGACCGTTGACTTTTCAACTGTGTTTTCAGGTAAAGAAAGAGAGGGCACATTTGTCGAGATGGGGTGGTATTCGAATTACCGCCAGCGATAATCCGATTACCCCCCTGCTCATCTTTTCTTCCAACAGCAGGGGTTTCTTTCCTGCTTCTTCCGAAACTTCTCTCTGCCTTATTTGTTCCCTACTGTATTGTTCGAACATCTTTTTTCTCTTGTCTTTCCTTCCTTTTGTTCCCTCTTTTTGTCTCTTCTCCTTTCTCTCTCTTGTCTTCTTCCTTCTTATTTCTTCCATGACCAATGATGAAGACAGCTCAAGTGAGGTCCTAAATGTTGGGTTTTTGGGATTCTCCTTTGGGGAGGAATGGATGATTGATAGTTTGGATGGGTTCGTACTCGGTAGGCCATTAGGTGGTAAGCTTTGGATTTTTAGAGGGCTGATCATGGGGAGTTTCAGTTTGGGTGAGACATCAGGCAGTATGGATATGGAGATGATGGTGATGGATGGTCCGAATTTTTATTTTTATTTTTATTTTATGGTGGAGTGATGTCCATGATAGGTGGCATAGATTTGTGTGATGAGATGGCTATGATGGGCGGTATGGATTTGTATGATGGGATGGCTATGATGGGTGGCGTGGATATTGATGATGGGATGGCCATGATGGGTGGCATGGATTTGGGTGATGGGATGGTGGCAGGACGGTTATGATGAATGATGCCCCCACTCATCCTTCTTGAAGATCAAATCCATCACACCATTTGAAAAGTTAGACCTTTTTCACTTTGTGGTTCATGATTTTGGAAGAACTCTGGCACCTGTGATACAAAAATGAGAGAATTAGCCAAGAAACTAGGGAGTTAGATTATCAGGAGAGATGTTTACCTTTTGAATTATGGTGATCGAAAGATAGTCACCCATAGAAAGCAATTTAGAGAGTTTTGGAAATATACCTTTGCCTTTTATTCATGAATGGCCGAAAAGGGGAAACTTACTTTTTGTAATCTTTTTTCTAAGGGATGAGATTATATATGAAAAAATAAAAATGAAATAAAAAATTTTGTGTCATATATGTCTGTGTGTGCTTGTGTCTGAACTTGTGCCTGGATGGTGGAATCAGAACATTAGACTCAACCCATGTCGAATTCGGTATTCTGAATTGCTTACTAAGGATCCCGGTTCCCTGAGAATAGCGCATACTAGGATCATGCCCCTTGGATTTAAGTAAAGTCTGACAAAATTCTGATATAGGACTTATCTTTTCCTTGTTCTTTTTCACTTTGCTCATTGTCTCGGCTTCCTCTGTACCTGCACTTTTTTATTTTTTATTTTTCCTTTTTCTAACCATTATTACCCTAATGCCCTTTCAGGTTTTCACCATGTTTGCCCATGGCGTCCTTTCAGATTTTCAACATGTCCCTGGTTTTTACACTTGTCTGCCCTTTGACAGTTGTACTCTTTTTATCCTTGACGCCCTTTCAAGTTTTCACAAAGTCAGCAACATGTCTGTTGTTTTTACTCAAAACGCCCTTTCAGGTTTTCACCTTGCCCTTTTCGCTTAAGCATGCTATTTTTTCTTTTAATTTTTCTTTTCGAGTAACAGGGGCAGAAGGGTAGATTTCCTTCATTACCGGTCGATTGACTACCCTCCTGACTTCGTCTTTAATCACAATTATAAAGTTGTTGTCTGGGATAGACCATCCTTTAGGGGAAGTGGGATGGTTTTGTACGACTTATGTCTCTTTTGGGTTTGACTCTTTTTTTTTTTACTATATACTTTTCCGTTTTTTTTTAGAACCTTCTCTTTTTTCTTTTTCTTTTCTGTTGGGAGAAGAAATGACGAGTGTGTCTCAGGATAGTCTGTTCCTTGTCTTTTGACCTCAACTTTACGATTGTAATTGTTGACGAAATCAAGTATGAAAGTACCCTGGTTTGTCAATTAGCGCGAGTGTTGAGTTAGCTAGACTGCAGAGCCTCATAGGAAGATCAATTCAAAGCGTCTACCTCAACCGGATGTGTGCAAGCTCGCCACAAGTAAATTTAAGTCTCATATCCCATGTCCCAAAACACCAGGTATTTAAACCCTTAAAACAAGTTGGAACATCATAGGGTTTTTAAGTTAAGAAAACTTTTTTCAAAATCGAAAAATCTCTAAGTTTTCTTGCTTTGTCGATTATATCGATACACAGCTCGATATGATAGACATGCGCTATCGATGTCCTCGATGACAAATCGATTCTATCGGAATGAGGACAAAAGTGTCCAGCAACCACATAATCTCTGGACGGATTTATCGATGTATTGACATACCTATCGATATCATCGATATTTGAATCTCGAGTCCATCGAAGGTGACTCGATAATATCGATAGGCAGATCTCCGGTGCCCCTATTTTTTCTCAAGAATATCATATGTACATCGATATATCGAAGCCCCCTCAATACCATCGAAGTTCAAATCTCAATGATATCGGAAGGCTCTCGATGATATTGATCATAGGCACGAAGATTTCCAGCAAAATATTTCAGGATTATTTATCTATGATCGAGGGTCACTCGATAGAATCGATATTCAAATATCGATGATATCGATACAGTTTCGATGGCATCGAACAGGGATAGAAACTGTCTAG
Source organism: Magnolia sinica (assembly GCF_029962835.1). Classification (NCBI taxonomy): domain Eukaryota; kingdom Viridiplantae; phylum Streptophyta; class Magnoliopsida; order Magnoliales; family Magnoliaceae; genus Magnolia; species Magnolia sinica. Next base: position 3,779,565 of record NC_080575.1, on the reverse strand, counting down.
CGAGCTTAAACAAAAACCCTTAGATTTATCGATGCCTCGACACAGCTATCGATATCATCGACATTCAAATTCCGATGATCTCGAAGGTCCCTCGATCATTCTTGTAAGCCTGAAATATTTCAAAGCAAGTCTCTCTCATTTTTCAAATATCGAGGAATCGAACCTCACATTAATGAAATAAGAGTTCGAAATCCGATGACATCGACACGTGTTTCGATTCCCTCGACCAACTGGCAATAGATTTCAAAAGCGTATGACATTTGAGTTTGTGTCATCGAGCGGACCGTCGATGCTATCGAGAGTATACGCTCGATGATATCGATACCGTTCGATGATATCGAACTCTGTCATAAATGTAACCTTTTTATATCCGTTGGAACCTTTTGCCTATATAAAGAGGACTTGTCTTTTGTTGCTGGTAGAGAAAGAAGAGAGTGCTTTTGAGTGTTTTACCTTATATCATATACCCAAAGCCCTTTCTCTCATAGGAGTTCATCCTCCAATCCACCCTCATCATTGATATTCAATAGAGTGAATTGGGGAATAAACTTCCGCATTCAAGGATCCTCTAGCTACTACCTTAATGGAAAATCATTAAGCTGGGATGCCTTGAATGCATAGATGACTGGAATCACTCTATCTTCCTTATAGGAAAATATTTAAGAGTCTAGAATTCTGTCTTAACCTTGACCCAACCCGACACCGTATATTGGTACATCATCTGTGTTGCGGATCAAGGAAGTAGAAGATTCTTCATCAACAAAGAAGGAGATCTTCGACAACGTGCTAAATGGGACTCATCCACTTATCTGTAAGTATCTAGAGTCCAAAGGACCCTTGTGATCATTCCTTTGTAGGATTGGGTCTAAGGTATTTCTCACCCCTGGCAAGTCCTCTAGGAGGCCTCCGACGGGAGTGTACATGGTGGGTACGTAGTGTTGACCCTTACTCTGTGGAGAGCATAAACTTCCAGTTGAAGGTGAACCTGTCTAAAACCTTGGGTTCGAGGTGAACCGTGTAAAACCTCCGTTAGGGTCTTATGGAGGATCCTTGGCCAGTGTGCCTAAAAGTGAGAGTATAAACAATCAGCCTAGGTGTAGGTTGTAAAGGTTAAAGGTGAACCTAATTTAAAACCTTGGGTTTGGGGTGAACCGTGGGAAACCTCCTTAGTGAAATCCGGTACACTCAAGGGTTGAGTGCGGTTACCAGGAGTGGAGTAGACAAGTAGTCGAACCACTATAAAAATGACTGTGTTTGAGATTGTTATTGTCTTTCATTTATATGATTTCCTTAAATGCTTTCATATCTACTTATCTGAAATCACACCTCACATACACGCAGTCATATCCATCATAAACTAGTTTGTATATTGTTCATCTCTCAATTAGTTTGTGATTGGATCCTTTATAGGGCTTGGAAGCCAGTAGAGTTACTTTTAAATAATCCTAAAATATTGTAATGCCCTAAAAATCGGGGGTCGTGCATACACTCGATTCCCGAGTTCCCGAGTGTCACTTATCATAAATTTTATGGTTTTGAGGTTAATTAAATTTAGTTGCGCAACTTGAAATTTCTTGGAGCATGATCACAACCATAAATAGTCTACTGGAATGGAAGATAACCATCTATACACAGATCCAAAAGAATACATATGGGTCGCCCACGGTGTTGCCCAACCAAATCACAAAAGAATACTGTGTCCAAAAGGAATATGAGACTGCACCTACGACTCAGCGATCTAAGCTTCACCCGTCAAGTCGATGGAGAGCCGCCCATCAACTGAAAGTAGGATAGCTCGTCCTCCTCGTCTATGCTCTCATCGACAGGCTCCTCAAACTCCTCGTCACCTACAACAATGGAAGAGTCTGGTTGGTGTTTCAAAACACCGTCCCAGAGTGGGAGTGAGTGATCAACTAAGTGGGTGCTATTAATCTTAAGTTATCACGGGCATCAATTATAATATGATCTTAATGAAAAGTAGTCAATCATAAACATCTAACTAATCTTATTAATGTGCATGCATGCTGGATGATATGATACATGCCCTCGCCACAATGCTCCCTCGAGCGACTCTGTCTAACGATCGCGTATGACAACACTCCCTTAGAGCGACCTCGACTGCCGAGTCGTCACCTGAACTAGTGCGATGCAATGTGATCATATTAGCCGAGTTATTAGTTAAGTACATTCATCCAGCCGATTGGGAAATCTGATACACCCCACGTATCAATGCCCTAAGCTGGTTACGAGGCCAAGGCCCCCCAATGCGTGAGGCCGAGGCCCCACGGTTCGTGATCCCGTCGGGTTCCTCATCCACGACTTCAAGCACATGAGTAGTGCCGAGAGAAAATGATTGCTCGAGGTCACTATGGGGAGGCGCGGCACCTCAGCGTAGGCCAACAGCTCGGACACAGTATCCCATTCCACCATGCCCAACTCACGAGGCTATGGACCCATTTCAATCGATTATTGGTGGGACACTACAGTGGTAGGGTGTTCCAGGTTTCATACATGTGCAAGCAAACAGGGTGAACACACAGGGTTAGTCAGCCAGTAGGCTGGACCGTGAGAGTTAGGCAAGAGTGAGACAGTGACATCGGGCACAAGAGACCCATGTAGTCGAACTACGACTACCCGAACACATCCACCCAAACCCACAGGTCTAGCCATAGCATAGTCCTACCAATGGGACTACCGTCTCTCATCATGATCCTGGCCAACCCAATAGTATAATGGTGATCCATGACATGCCAACTATTCAGATTATCAACTCCCATAACAATATCATATTCTCATGCATCTCAACTATACAAACGAATACTCCTACCAAGCAAGCAAACATTTTCAATAAACAAGGTGCGTGTGAGTGTGTGGGTTTGTGAGGAAGTTAATCACTTCCTCCATCTTAAAAAATCATGAGCACAAGGGTAATAAATCATACAAACAATGAAGTACTACATTTGAGGGAAAAGAATCAAACAAACATGAGCATACTATTATCCATACATAATGTCATGTGAGAGGCAAGATTAGCACCAAATTTGAGAGCTAAGTATGCACATCCATACAATTCCAACGAACTTATAATTCCTAAGGTTTTCTCTAGAATTTCAAATACAACATCCAAGCAATCAAAATCATTAAGCTCGTAATAAAATTGGTGCTAGGCCACCTAAGATCAACAGTCTACACCTTCAGTTTGTAGAAGGCATGGGATCGACCTAGGAGGGTGGATTTCGGGGGTTGATCAATCGGAATCCCTATAACAACATTTGTATGTTAGAACCCAAGCAAATCCCTTCTCAATCACATGGGTTTCAACGAAAATGGGTAATGGATCTTACCTAGATGATTAACAGAGTGAAAAGGGCGCTTGTGGATGAGGGGTTCTTCTTGGAGAAGATGTAGGGAGTTGTGGGGTTTGATTTCGTTGGGCCCCACCTTGATTTAGGGTCCTCCTACTCTCCTTCACACTCTCTCCTCTCTCCTTTGCTCCTTTGCTCTCTATCTCTCTTTACTCCTTGGTGGTTGTAGTAAAGGAGGGAGTTATGAGAGAGCCAAGGCTTTATTTTCTAGACTTGGGCCCTTTGGTCGTAAGTTTCTTTAAATGCCCATAATGGCCCTCTAGGACCCCATATTGGCTTAGGGGCGGCCCTAACACCCCTCCAGCCACCAAATTTGGTGGATAGGGGCCCTATGGCCCAATGAGGGGCCATATAAAATTTGAAAACAAACGGATGAACAGTTATGAGGTTTGAGTTAATGGTTCTAATTTTTTAAATGGCCCTATGGGGGCCATTTCGGTGATTGGAGTGGTTCTGGTGGCCCTCTGGCCATGAAATTTATATAATAGTTGCTCCATGGCCCGATGAAGGGCCATGCAAAATTTGGGGACGATCGAATCTGGGGTTTGGTCGTACGGGTCCGATTTGCGATCAACGGTCACCGCTCCTCGATCGGGTCCCAGAGTTTGTGGACAGGTATAGGAAAATTTATTAAACCTTCACCATAAATGTAGAAGAGATTCGATGACCGGATAGCCTGGTATCTCGGTTTCATTTGCAAGTGCCAGATTTCGATTCTGCCATTAGTGGCGTGCATTTAGCCAGTGCCAGATCCCACTTTTGGGTGTCCACCATTTTCATGGTCCCCAAGCCCAGTGAGATCTATGCTTCTCTGAATTTTTATAATTTTCTGACCTTTTCGTGTCGCGGTATAGCCCGTACGTGCTGTTGCTAAGTGTAAGCGGCCATCCGGCTTGGTGGCCCGCACTCGGTCTTGCCATGACCCACTTGGTCTACTCAATTTAGCTAATCCTTGATTAATTTTATTTGTGATACCTCACCATGAGTAGTATAATCAAACGGTCCTGTGGTAAAACCTACATGAACGCCCCATGACACTATTCTGGCTGGACGGGATGTTATAATCTACCCCCCTTATAACTAAATTTCATCCTCAAAATTTGTACCTGTTCATATTGCTGAAGCAGACTTGGGTAATGCTTGTGGACTTCTGCTTCCATCTCCCAAGTGGCCTCCTCTTCATCGTGATGGGTCCATAATACCTTGACCAATGGGATGACCTTATTTCATAGGACCTGCTCCTTCCTATCTAGTATACGAGTGGGCCGGAGGATATATGTGGCATTTTTCTTGAGTTCCACATGTTCTCACTTGATGATGTGCAAAAGATCGGGGACGTATTTCTTCAACATTGATACATGGAAGACGTTATGCACTCCTACTAGAGACGTGGGTAGGGCCAAGTGATGGACAACCGCACCAACTCAGTCCAAAATTTGGAATGGCCTGATGAACCATGGCGCGAGCTTTCCCCTCTTGCCGAAGCATAAAACGCCCTTCATTGGGAAGATCTTGAGAAATACGTGGTCCCCCGCTTCAAATTCTAAGTCTCTCTGCCTTGTGTCGGCATAGCTTTTCTACCTACTTTGAGCTGTCCAAACCCGGCGTCGGATAATTCTAATCTTCTCGGTCGTGATCTGCACCAAATCTAGTCCTAGCAAACTCTTCTCGCCAATTTCCTCCCAACAATGCGGGGCTCGGCACGGATGTCCATACAGTGCCTCATAAGGTGCCATACCGATGCTAGCCTGGAAGCTATTGTTGTAGGCGAACTCGACATATGGGAGACAATCATCCCAACTCTCCTGAAAGTCAAGTATGCAAGCTCGCAACATGTCTTCCAATATCTGGTTCACCCGCTCGGTTTGCCCATCTGTCTGCGGATGGAAGGCAGTGATAAACTTCAACTTCACTCTCATGGCCTCTTGGATGCGGGTCCAGAAGATTGACGTGAATCGAGTATTCCAGTCCAACACTAAGTCTAATGGGACGCCATGGAGCCGCACAATTTCCTTGATATACAACTTGGCCAAATCATCGGCGGAACTATAAGTCTTGATCGACAGGAAGTGGGCTGATTTGGTTAGCCTGTCCATAATCACCCATATCGAGTCATGCCCCTTCCTAGTCTTGGGCAACCCGGCAATCAAGTCCATAGAAATGAAGTCCCACTTCCATTCTACTATGGGCATGGGTTGCAATAGGCCTGGTGGTAGGCGGTGCTCGACCTTGACTTGTTGACACGTGAGGCATCGGAACACATACTCTGCTATTTCCTTCTTCATGTTGTCCCACCAATAATTTTACTTCAGATCCTGGTATATTTTGGTACTACCAGGATGCATCACTAACTTGGAGTTGTGAGTGGCATTTAGGACTTCTCCTCATAATCCTTGAAGGTTTGGAACACAAAGGTGGCCTTGGTACCGTAACCCTCCATCAGTACCGATCCTCCACTCACACTTACCATCATTCCTTACTCTTTCCCTCATCTTCTTCAATAACTCATCACCATCCTGGGCTTCAATGATTTTTCCGTTAATCAGCGGTTGGGTCTGAATGTGGGCTACGACTTCGTATGGTTTATCCACTGTTAACTTCATGTCGAAGTCCCGCACAAACTCCACCATGTCCCACTCTCTCACCATTAGTGGGGCCGAAAATTCAATTGTCTTCTTGCGACTTAAGGCGTCCGCCACCAAATTGGCCTTGCGAGGGTGATATGAGACATCGAACTTGAAGTCTTTCAACGTTTCCATCCAGCGTTGCTGTCTCATGTTCAGGTCCTTCTGGGTGAAGATGTATTTGAGACTCTTATGATCAGAAAAGAGCTCAAACTCCTCACCATAAAGATAGTGTCTCCATATCTTCAATGCGAAAACTACCGCCGCAAGCTTGAGGTCATGTGTAGGGTAGTTATCCTCATGTTTCCGTAACTGCCGAGATGCATATCAATTGCCCTATCCTTTTGCAAAAGTACACATACTAAGCCAACACGAGAAGCGTCAGTATAGATGGTGTACTTAACCCTTGCTCAAGTAGCACAAGCACAGGTGCCGACGTCAGTTTGTCCTTTAACTCTTGGAAGGCCACCTCCGCCTTCTCATTCCAGGCAAATTTGAGATCCTTTCGCATAAGCTGGGATAGCGGTCAGGCTATCTTTGAAAAGTCTTTAATAAACCTTTGATGATAGCCAGCGAGACCGAGAAAACTTCGCACTTCTGTAACCGACTTCGGTTGCTTTCAATCTTGTACCGCCGCCACCTTGGCGAGATCCACGAATATTCCTTCCTTGGACACTACATGTCCCAGAAATTTGCCCTCCTCCTTCCAGAAGGCGCATTTCCTAAATTGTGTAAACAGTTGATTTTTCTCTAGGGTCTCAAAGACTGCCCTTAAATGTTCTCCATACTCTTCATGGCTTTTTTAATAAATCAATATGTCGTCGATGAACACGATGACGAATCTGTATAAGAATGGCCTAAAGATTCTGTTCATAAGGTCCATGAATACCGCTGGGGCATTGGTGAGCCCGAATGACATAACCAGGAACTCATAATGGCCAAAACAGGTCCTGAAGGCCATTTTTTGTATATCCTCGTCCCTAACTCGCAGTTAATGGTACCCTGATTGTAGATCGATCTTTGAAAAATATTGAGCACCCCTCAACTGGTTGAATAAATCGTCGATTCTAGACAACGGGTATTTGTTCCGAACCGTTACTTGGTTCAGTCTCCTATAATCCACACATAGTCGTAAAGAGCCATCCTTCTTCTTTACAAATAGGACTAGGGATCCCCATGGTGATACACTGGGTCGGATGAAGCCTGACTCTAGTAAATTATCGATTTGAGACCGCAGTTCTTCCATCTCACATGGGGGCATGCGGTAAGTAGCAAGGAGATGGGCTTGGCACCCGGAACCAGATCGATCATGAAGTCTATCTCATGTCAAGGTGGAAGTCTAGGTATGGGCTTAAACATGTCCCAAAAATCTTGGACCATGGGTGTGTCCGTTATCGAAAGTCCATCATAACCTTCCTCCAAAGAAGCATAACACAAAATTCTTTCTTGGTGGCTGACCTGGAATGGGAACGTGAAGGGAACTTTATCGCCCTCATATATTTTCACTATCCTTATTTCACAATTGATTTTCACCTTTATTGGTGTTAACCAGTCCATACCTAGGATGACGTCGTAGTGAAAAATCTTAGTTACGATCAGATCGACGAGTACCACCTTGCCCCCCAAGTCTATGGGGCAGTCACAACACATCCTCGTCGCTTCAGAAATAGTTCCGGCGATGGCAATGATTTTCACTCCTACAATAGGAGTGAGGCGTAGCCCTAAGCGCTTGACGGTTATATGTGATATGAGTGAAACAGTAGATCTAGTGTCCACTAGCAGAAATATAGGAGTACCTTGAATATGGGTCGTCACCTCGAAGGCCGTAGGATTGGAAATAACTACATCTTGGCCATCGGCCGCTAAGGCATGAACCCGTGCCTGCTGTGGAAAGTTCGGCCGCTGCATGGGCCGTTATGGCGGCTTAACTTGAAGTGGTAGTGGACGGTGAAACTGCTGACTAAGCCCCATTGCCCGCAGGGGCAGAATCTACAAGGCCTGTTGTGGGGGCCTATTGCTGCGCTGTGGCGGTGTGAAGCCGAGGTCCCTCATTCTTGTAAAGCAATACGGCTCGGAGTGACCAGCCCTCTTACAATAATTACATATTTGGGCAAGTTGCGTAGAGGGAGCCGGTGCAACAGCTAGTCTGGGTGGAGAGTTAGGGCGCAGCCTTTTTCCTGTAAAAGAAGAGGACGGTCCCTCTTTCGTGGCCCTAATTGTGAACGGGTCCGTGCGACACACTCCTCATCCTGCTCCGCCCGTGTCGACATCTCAACGAGTTTGGCATAGGTTCTGATGCTGGCACAACACATCTTTGAGTGGATGCCGCTCCTCAACCCTGCTGTAAATCGCCTCATTGACGATCATTTCGGATGCGTAGCACGACAACTAGGTAAAACGGTTCTCGTACTGCGCTACGGTCATCCCCCCTTGTTGGAGGCGGAGAAATTTGTTCTCTCTCATGCTGGTACTTCTGAGGGAGATACTTTTCGTTGAAGTGGGACTCAAATGCCCCCCACGTCCACACGTGGTCCTCGAGGATAGAGCGGAGGACGCTCTCCCACCATAGGCCGGCCTCTTTCTCAAAGAGGTATGAGAGGAGCTCGACACTCTCCGTGTTAGAATAGTGGAGAGGCCGAAGTAGCTTGGTGACTCAGTTGAGCCAATACTCCGCTTCCTCGGGGCGGTGGGTGCCGGTAAACGTAGGCGGCCTATACCTTTGGAACCGCTCAAAGAGATTGCTTATATTGTTCGCTGGTGCGGCCATGGCAGGAGGTCCCAGTTGTTGTATGCCAAGGTTCTGGGCCATGGCTCCCATCATAGTGGTCGTCATCTACTGTTGTTGTTGCATATTAATGACCATCATCTGCTGTTGTTGTTGTATGAGAACTAACATTTGGTCCATTCGGTCCATGGCCTGTGGCGTAGGAGGTACGGGTGCCGCGGCTTGCAGTGGCGGAGCACTCGGGGCCGCCTCTTAAGTGGTGCTACCTATATTCTGGGAACCATTCCCACCTAAGGGGCCTTATTGATTATCGAGGAGTTGGTCCCTCTCGACCAAGCCGCCATGAGGTAGGCGGACGTATCAACCCTCCTCTTGCGAAGGCATTTCCTAGAAGAATGTCCTGGGATAGGTTAGGTACTGTACATCTCTCATACCCAGTTTATGCGTACATATGCGAGATCCATATGATCCATTCGTGCACATGGGCAACATACATATAGGCATTTTCATGGCAATAAGAAATTTCTGAGGCAATTCATACATTCACATTGATTTCAAAATGCCATTGACATGGCGAGTTACATGTTATAGCATGGATTCAAGCATTTCTAGATGTGCTAAATGAAAAGGAAATACAAGCTAATGAAGCAAAATCCTAAGCATCCTCCCTTACATGGTATTAGACCGAAACATCTTAAAGCAAACTATTAATCACTTGTCTGGTGGTGTTGCTACTCATCTAAGTCAGGCGAAAGTGGAGGCGCTTCTTCTCCCTTGCTGCAGCAGATCAGGGCCTTTATGGCTTGGTATATTTTCTTGTTCCACTTCTGCTGCTCTGCATGGTGCCTAGCTTGGGTTTCCTCCATTCTAGTCAGTCTAGCATCGAGCGCCTCTCAACGCTCGCGCATGTCTAAATCGGCAGGTGGCTCCCTTCCAACCTCCTGGATCTCCTCAGTTTGCTTAGCCCTTTCAGCATTTCCAGCTCCTTCCTCCCCCTTGTCGCTCTCATCGTCTTCATTGTCTTCACCACCTTCCTCTTCCCTCTCATCGGTATCCCCAAACTCCTCGATGTAAGCCTGTTTTTGTCTGGGTCCCACTCCCATAGAGTTTAGCAGCTTGTCCCCCAGGATTTCTGTTGGTACGGGATTCCATCCGATCCGCCTATCCCATACTGACTGACAATATGGCAGGCTAGGCGGCCAAATGGGAGAGTTATGTCCTTCCGTACTACCCTTGCGGCCTTCATAATTTGGCGGAGCACTGTGCTAGGGGCGCACACATTTGCTCCTCGGCCCACCTAATACAAGAACTCTACCATATAGCGGGTACACTCGGTACGGTTCTTTAACCTCGGGTATATATTGTGAGTGGCAATGCAGTGGAGCACCCAATATTTGGGGATCATGGCTATTGCGTACAGGCCAATATCCCGATTCCAAGGGGCAACTTGGCCACACAGGAAATGAGTCCGTTCATCGCGGGCATCTCTTGCTTCGAGGTTCGTTTCATCAATCCGCACCTCCCTTAGTAGTACTCCCAGTATTTTGGCGAAGTCCTCCACTCCCAAGTGGATTTCCTCACCTCGCACTATAATATCAAATCTAAGGGGCTCGAATTGAGGATTCCTAATCCAGGTGTAGAACATTCTAGCCTGCCCCACATTGGCCTGCTCCCTTACATAAAACACAGGACCCCAATTCTTCTCCATAAGTTGGTTGAGCAGAGAGTTATTACCTAGCAGATGTTCTTCCACTGAGGCCTCGAAAGCGACTTGATGCACGCGAAAATTTTTCAAATCTTCAACGAGTGCTCCATCCCTTCGGGAATCATTCCGCCTCTTGGTTCGAACCTCTGAGCCCGCCTTTCCCTTTGGATCGGCCTCCTTCTTACTCCATCGCCCTTGGCTCGACCTCGCCTCCTCTGGAGCAGCTCTTTTCTTTCCCATAAGGGAATAGACCACCGGGATAGTGAATAATGAGGCAATGGTGGCGAAGAATGCCATCGTTCTTGGTTAAAAGAGGATGGGTTTTTAGAATAGGTTGTAGCTTGGGTTTTGAGAATAGGTTTGTGAATGGATGAAGGAATGTGGGTTGGGTATGAATTTGGAATGGGATTTGAAAATGGGTTATGGAATATGAAGGAGAAATGGGCTTGAATAAATTGTGTTGAGGATGGGTTTTTTGAGGAAATGTGGTTTGTTGGAGGGAATTGGTTAAAGAGAAGAAGCTTCCTCTTGGAGAAGGATTGGGTGAAATGAGAGAGAGAGATGGAGTTGGGATAAGAGGGTTTGGGAGATGGAAAATTGAGATTTTTCTCTCTTGGATGGCTAGTAGAAGAGGGAAATGAGAGAGAAAAGGGGTGGGGAGGTAGGGCCTTAAGAGTACAATGCAGTGGGGCCCACCCCATTTTTGAATTTACAAAAGGGGCTGCCAGAGGTGATCCGGAGGGGTGGCCACGCGGGTCCGGCGGGGGCCACGCACCACGCTGGACCGTTGGAGGGTTGGCCACGCGGCAACGGCAGGGCGAGCACGCGGGTCTGGCGGGGCGAGCACCCAGACACGGCGGGGGCGGGGGCCACGCGGTCCACTTGACCAACAGAGGGGCGGCCACACGGATCGATGAGGTGAGCACGCGGGCAGCAAGGCGATCACGTGGACATGGTGGGGGCCACGCGGTCCACTGGACCAACGGAGGGGTGGCCACGCGGATCAGCTGGGTGACCACCCGGATCAGGGGCCCGGATAATTTTTGGCATTCCCAGGCATCGGAAAGGCTCCCCAGGAAGTGCTACACATGAATTTGGGGTAGGGGAAGCCGATCTTCGCTGTGGGGCTATCTATCTCGTGAGGGTTTTTGCGGTTAGGGTCCAAAATCTCATTCTTTCTCAGCTTCCCTAATTTTAATGAATTTTTGTCCATGCCCCACTAATTATCCCTGTATGGCTTTGATCTATCACGTTCGGCCCGATATTAGCTCATCTGGACTTAAACGAGAGCTTCGATCGTCCAATCACTCCGTTCCGGTTCGTTCCTGTCAGAGCCCCGAGAAAATTTAAAGGACAGAGTGGAGGTACGTGAAGGTTTTAAGGGAATTGAATGGAGAGATGAATTTGGCCTCAAACCGGTTTGGCCAATGATATGACGCTGTAATAAGAGAGGTTACGATGCCAATCCCCGCTCAAGGTGGAGAATGGCATGTCTGGAATCTCACGTGAAGAGCTCCACTTCATCTCACAGGCTTTATTGAATGAGCCTTGCATTGGATGGTGAAATGTAGGGTTTCAATGCACTAGAATGATGAATTTTCTGGGTATGATTGGGAAGGAAGACCCGGGATTTATCCTTCTTTAGGGTTACCATTCTCTCCCTCGTTACCCATTCCAAACTCCTTGGGAAGTCCTACCCTTCGTCTACAATTGTTGGTTCAGGGTCTGGGAGGTTACTAGCGTTCTAAGTCCCGGTTGTGTTATCTAATATGTATCCTCTCAAGTCAGCAGACGTGTAATGAGTTCATGACCCATGGCCCAATTAATTCTAAACCATGCTCTGATACCAACTTGTAACGCCCTGAAAATCGGGGGTCGTGCATAGACTTGACTCCCAAGTTCCCGAGTGTCACTTATCATAAATTTTATGGTTTTGCAGTTAATTAAATTTAGTTGCGCAACTTGAAATTTCTTGGAGCATGATCACAACCATAAATAGTTTACTAGAATGGAAGATAACCATATATATATATATGTGTGTGTGTGTGTGTGTGTGTGTGTGTGTGTGTGTATACAGATCCAAAATATTACAGATGGGTCACCCACGACGTCGCCCAACCAAATCACAAAAGAATACTATGTCCAAAAGGAATATAAGACTACGCCTACGACTCAGCGATCTAAGCTCCACCCATCAATTCGATGGAGAGCCGCCCATCAACTGAAAGTAGGACAGCTAGTCCTCCTCATCTATGCTCGCGTCGACAGGCTCCTCGAACTCCTCGTCAGCTGCAGCTATGGAAGAGTCTGGTTGGTATTTTAAAACACCGTCCCAGAGTGGGAGTGAGTGATCAACTCAGTGGGTGTTATTAATCTTAAGCTATCACAGGCATCAATTATAATATGATCTTAATAAAAAGCGATCAATCATAAACATCTAACTAATCTTATTAATGCACATGCATACTGGATGATATGATGCATGCCCTCGCCACAACGCTCCCTCGAGCGATTCCATTTAACGATCGCGTATGACAACACTCCCTCAGAATGACCTCAACTGCCGAGTCACCACCCGAACTAGTGTGATGCAATGCGATCATATTAGCCGAGTTATTAGTTAAGTCATTCATCCAGCTGGTTGGGGAATCTGATACACCTCACGTATTAATGCCCTAAGATGGTTGTGAGGCCAAGGCCCCCCAACGCGTGAAGCCGAGGCCCCGCGGTCCGTGATCCCGTCGAGTTCCTCATCCCCGACTTCAAGCACATGAGGAGTGCCCAGAGAAAGGAATCGCTCGCGGTCACTACGAGGAGGCACGGCACCCCAGCGTAGGCTAACAGCTCGGACACAATGTCCTATTCCACCATGCCTGGCTCACAAGGCTGTGGACCCGTTTCAATCGGTTATTGGTGGGCCACTATGGTAGTAGGGTGTTCTAGGTTCTATACATGTGCGAGCAAACAGGGTGAACACACAGGATTGGTCAGTCAGTAGGCTGGACCGCGCGAGTCAGGCGAGGGTGAGACGAGTGACATCGGGCACAAGAGACCCATATAGTCGAAGTACAGCCACCTGAACACACCCGCCCAAATCCATAGGTCTAGCCATAGCATAGTTCTACCGATGGGACTACCGTCTCTCATCATGATCCTAACCAACCCGATAGTATAATAGTGATCCATGACATGCCAACTATCTAAATTATCAACTGCCATAACAATATCGTATTTTCATGCATCTCAACCATACAAACGAATACTCCTACCAAGCAAGCAAACATTTTCAATAAACAAGGTGCGTGTGAGTGTGTGGGTTTATGAGGAAGTTAAGCACTTCCTCCATCTTAAGAAATCATGAGCACAAGGGTAATAAATCATACAAACAATGAAGCACCACATATAAGGAAAAAGAATCAAGCAAACATGAGCATACTATCATCCATACATAATGTCATGTGAGAGGCAAGATCAACACCAAATTTGAGAGCTAAGCATGCACATCCATACAATTCCAACGAACATATAATTCCTAAGGTTTTCTCTAGAATTTCAACTACAACATCCAAGCAATCAAAATCATTAAGCTCGTACTAAAATTGGTGCTAGGCCACCTAAGAACAATAGTCCACACCTTCGAATTTGTAGAAGGCGTGGGATCGACCTAGAAGGGTGGATTTCGGGGGTTGATCGGTCGGAATCCCTACAACAACATTTGTATGTTATAACCCAAGCAAATCCCTTCTCAATCACATGAGTTTCAAAGAAAATGGGTGGTGGATCTTACCTAGATGATTAACGGAGTGAAAAAGGCGCTCATGGATGAGGGGTTCTTCTTGGAGAAGATGTAAGGAGTTGTGGGGTTTGATTTCGTTGGGCCCCACCTTGATTTAGGGTCCTCCTAGCTCTCCTTCACACTCTCTCCTCCCTCCTTTACTCCTTTGCTCTCTCTCTCTCTCTTTACTCCTTGGTGGTTGTAGTAAAGGAGGGAGTTATGAGAGAGCTAGGGCTTTATTTCCTAGACTTGGGCCCTTTGGCGGTAAGTTTCTTTAAATGCCCACAATGGCCCTCTAGGACCCCATATTGGCCTAGGGGCGGCCCTAACACCCCTCCGGCCACCAAATTTGGTGGGTAGGGGCCCTATGGCCCAATGAGGGGTCATATAAAATTTGGGAACAAACAGATGAACGGTTATGAGGTTTGAGTCAATGGTTCTGATTCTTTAAATGGCCCTATGGGGCCATTCCGGTGATTGGAGCAGTTATGGTGGCCCTCTGGCCATAAAATTTATATAATAGTTGCTTCATAGCCCGATGAAGGGCCATGCAAATTTGAGAACGATCGGATCTGGGGTTTGGTCGTACGGGTCCGATTTACGATCAACGGTCACCGCTCCTCGATCGGGTCACAGAGTTTGTGGACGGATATAGAAAAATTTATTAGACCTTCACCATAAATGTAGAAGAAATTCGATGGCTGGATAGCCTGGTATCTCGGTTTCATTTGCAAGTGCCAGATTCCGATCTTGCCATTTGTGGGTGCATTTACCCAGTGCCAGATCCCACTTCTGAGTGTCCACCCTTTTCATATTCTGCGATGGTCACCAAGCCCAGTGAGATATATGCTTCCTTGAATTTTTGTAATTTTTTGACCTTCCCGCGTCGTGGTATAGCCCGCACGGGCTGTTGCTAAGTGTAAACGGTCATCCAGCTTGGCCGCCTGCACTCGGTCTTGCCATGACCCGCCTGGTCCACTCAATTTGGCTAATCCTGGATTAATTTTATTTGTGGTACCTCACCATGAGTAGTATAATCGAATGGTCCTGCGGCAAAACCTACGTGGACGCCCCAGGACACTGTTCTGGCTGGACGGAATGTTACATATATGCTTGTTGTTAGGATTAAAGCAATAGGATTTTGAATAAATCATAAAAATTTTAAAAAGTCCTATTCACCCTTGGCATATTCCTACTTCAAATAAAGTGGTCTTCACCGTAATTTCAAAGTTTGGTTACCCGTGATTGGTTTTCACGTTGTCGGCGTTGATTGGCTCAATAAGATCTTTGCCCCTAGTGATGATGAGATGAAGGGCACCTCCCGGAAGAACTTCACGAACGATTAGCGGATCATTCCAGGATGACTTGGACTTGCTCCCTGGATCTAGTAGGCGCAATGATAAGATGTGCATTATTACCATGTTGCTAACCTTTCTTTTCAGACCCACTTGTCATTGGTCCTAGCAATCTCCATGCACTTTATGTCTGCAAGATGTAGTTGTCACCACCCACTTTTCCTTAACTTTTCTTTTCAATCATATCGATGATGTAGGATGTTATTGCCACTCGCTTTTGTCTGCTAGGAGAGTGCACTCATGACCATTGGATGCCTTTGGGTTCACTCTCTCAATGATGTGCACACCCCATAATGAAAAAGAGCTAGGGTGTTGCCATGTTATAAAGATTTAAAGCATGCACATGTATCCATTATACAAGCTTTAGATACTAAAAGCACTTCCTGACATGCTACAATAGCTTATCTCAATCGTTTATCAGTAACAGCTTAGTCACAAGTTCTTCTCAGACATCGCATGTTCATTTATGTGCAAGTTGTGGACTTCAGACATGATCTTGATAGCTTTACTTGATGGCTTGACTTTAGGCTTCATAGCAGATGGTATATGGTTAGTTCTTCATTCGATATAGGTAAGGTTTCATAGGAGAACCCAAGGTTGGATAGCCCCAGGCCTCAAGAATTATGTCATCCTCTGCTTATATTCAAGAGGCAAGGATCTCTTGATGCGTACTTTTCTAGGGAGCTTAAGGGATCCCAAGTTTACGACTTCAAAATCGTCTACAACAACATTGGCCATTATTTTGAACCTTATAAAGGAATCTTCTAGCTTGAGAGTCGGATCGTCAATTTTCACAGTTTGAAGTCAAACTCCAGATGGAAATCATATGAGTCGACTTCGAACTCAAGTGCATACTTGGCACATTATTGCTTCTAATTTTTGAAAGATTTTCTATTTTTTTTGTGTTTTGAGAAATTTTTGATTTTTTTTTAACAAGTATCTTAATTTTTGGGCATTTCATAAATATATAATGTTTTTGACTTTTTGAATTTTTTTAAAGGGGCCCGAGCAAGATGGCGATGTGAACCAGGAATTGCCTGATTCGGCTCGGGAAGCGAAACACTATTTGCTTTTATTGTGTCATCTTGGGGATCATGAACCAACTATTGCCCTGCACTCCTTTCCCTTAGGAGGTAGGGCCAAAGGGATCAGTAGGTGGGCCCTCACCGTTGTGCCCAAACCTCATGATGAATTCGGGATTGGGCTTTGAGTTGGTGTTAGATGTCACTTTTCTCAACTCATCCCCGATGCATTATGACTCTTTGGATTCTTTCAGCTCAAGTGGGATCCAAACTATGGTCCAGTTAATTAGGGGCAATTCTTGCCCTATGCCCTAGTCATTTTCAAACAACTTAGTTAGGCTCATTCCGCTCATTTGATTCTCCACGGTGGATCTCGACCTGCCCACCGGATAAATGATCCCTTCCTTAATGAATTTGATTAATGTGTGGATGAAGGGATCATCCTCCTCTTGCCGACTTCTCCCTCCTTCGATACATAGAATTCTCTTGATATTCGAGCTGATAAAAAAGTTGGTGCTCAACTAGAGGGAAGACATAGTTTGATCTGATGGGACATGCAAGAGGCGTGCAATTCACAATCTCAATCTCGAGACTATGGTATGGGATGTCCTCACCAGAGCATTGTATGTCTATAACTGGGATATGTAGCTCTTGATGGTCGATTGCTGCTATCAGGAAAGTTTGTTTGGGATCGCCCAAAATGGTCAGCACCTTGTCTCTAATAATGTACTTCACCTTTTAGTGAAGAGTCGAAGAGATAACCTCAATTTCGTGGATCTAAGATCGATCAGGGAGGTGATGAAATGAAGTTGTGATGTCGAAGACCTAAAAAGTGATGGTTGATGTTTTAGGACTAATCAGAATCTCGACATCAATCTCTCCCTCGACCTGCATCCCAAAGGCAGGAACCACTCATCCTAGACTCTTCTCTTGAAGGATTGAAGATTGAGTAGAGCTAGGCAAATCCCTTTACATAGTAGAATGTCCTTCCTGGAAAGTTGCTGCATGATTGAAGTTAGGTCCTGATTTTATTAGGGCATGTGGTATATTGATCGGGGAAGGGAATTTTTCTTGGAGCATGACGGTTGGAGTAGGGGCCGGATAGGCAAGTGGTGCCCCTTGTAAGACAAAGGATGTATGGACTGGATTGATCGGGGATGACTCTTATAGACTTGTGGGCATGAAGGTTGGACCGGATGGAGATGCCCCATGCATATTTAAGGGCGCAGAGATTGGACTGGCTGGGTGTGCCCCTTGCAAAATCGGGATTATTGGTGTTGGGCTGGCAGTGATTAAATAGATGCATTGGACTGGATGGCAAGGTGATTCTCCCTAAATGATATTGTTGGTAGGGGTTCCTGATGAGATGGAGAATACTTGATACGGTGACAGGGAATTCTTGAGGATGTAGTTGATGGCAATAACAGCAGGAGAGGTAACCACAATCCTTTAACTATCAATCAGATCTTACACCGCATGTTTCAGGGTGAAACAATGGTCCATTGTGTGGCCTAAAGATTGGTGGTATGCACAATATTCATTCTCATTATAATTTGGTGGCAAAGGGTTTGGTGGAGGCTTAGGCAGTAACGGGGTAAGGATTTACCTTTGGACTAGCATAGCTAGTATCTCACTATAAGTTTGGGATATCGGTGTGAACTGCCTAGGTTCCCAGGACATCCCCATCTGCCATTCATGATTGGGGTAATGTGCATTGCATCTTGATTATTACTGTTGTTATCCCTGTTGAGGGGTGAATGGTGCACCTTGGGTAAAGGCGACATGATTATCTTCTTCCATTAGAGGGAGGACATGAACACTTTCGTTACCATTCTCGTGTTCAACATGCTTGCCACCAAGGGGAGATGTCCTAGCCCTTATTCCGGCTTCGACTTGTTCCCTAGCACGGATAAGTTGGGTAAAGTTGACATATGGATACAAGACGAGGTATCCGGAGATACTCAGGTTTGCCGAGTGGATGATCATATAGATTTTCTCCTCGTCATCAATGGGTGTTTTCATTCTAGCGGCCATGGCCCACCACCATCCAACGTGGGTTAATAATGACTCATCATTCCTCTACCTTAAGGCAGGAAGATCTGCCCTTTTGGGTGCTACATCAAGATTGTATACGAAACGATCAATAAAAGCTTGAGAAAGTTATTCCCAAGTTTTAATTCGATGGTAGTCTAATGACATGTACCAATCTAACGTATCACTTTTCAAGGATTTTTGAAACAAATGGATCAATGCTCCGTTATTACCAGCCACAGTATTAAGTTCTCCACAGAATACTCTTAAGTGGTTCATAGGACACCCCGTATCATCATATCTTTTGAATTTTGGTACCTCAAAGTCTTGATGTACCTTTGCATCGGGAAAAGGGACAAAGATCCCTGAAATTGGTGAGTGGGAGATCCACCCCTTGCTGCTTCCGTAACTTCCTCTGCATCTCTTGCAATTGCTCGCGAAGTTCTTCAATTTTAGAGGAATCAAATGAGGGGGGGTGGGGGGTTTGCCCCTTGGAATTGATTGGATCTCCTACTAGGAAGAGGATGTTAGAATTGGTTGGGATTTCTGGCTGTGGGAGGTTGATTTTGATAGATGTTCTCATTGATGAGAGGCTGCTGGAAAGGATTCTTGGCTGAGGAAAATTGGCCTTGAAGGTAACTTCTATTATAGGGGAGGATGCTGAAAAGTTGAGATGATTGGGGCACCAAGCGGTGATACTTGTATAGTTTAGGCAACCCCTCTTTCAATACACTGGGTAAGAAGGTCCTACAAAGCCTTGAGATTTTGGGCTATATCGGCCATGGATGCAGTGGTTATAGTATTACCAACCATGAGTTCAAGTCATCTGAGGGTGCCTTTTAGGCCCAATATTTTATTTATTTATTTATTTTAAAGCAAAATATGAATGAAAATGTTTGTATATATAATATCCCTTAAGATTGGATTACCACACTTTTTCGAGTCGGGTCTCAGCTAATGTCGACTAGCAAATTCCCCAGTGGACTTACTATTCTGTAAATGCTGAAAATCGGCGGCCATGCTGATTTATGTTTATGGTGGAGGTGATTTTTATTGTTGATGCAATAGATTTGGAGTCGCCACTAGCCACTTAACTCAAAACCCCGCAATCGGCTAGAACCTGCAGAATCTGTAAAAGCTAAAGAATCCGGAGACTCTTTTGCTTTAAGTTGACTCCTAATCTGCGACCCGGGATTCTGATTAAAGGATCTCAATTATAAAGAGGGAAGGTGTTAAGCACCCTCTCTGCCCGTACGGATGTACGGTCTCTACTCCGTGTGGTAAGATGATCTTATGGGATGAAATGATAGGATGCAAGGCATTAAAATGAGATTAGACATACTCAAATTTTTAATGTGTCAGGGTCCAAAATTTCGGCAAGGCGCAAAGCGTACGTCCAAAGAATGTCTACAAACAAGATTTGTGATGATGCTAGAATGACATATAGGAGGATTAGACTAACATGAGTTTTTGATGTAACAAGATCAAGAGTTCTGGCAAGTCACAAAGCATACATTCAATGGCAATTTAGAGAAGAATGGGGATTGAGAAGGGAAGTAATGATGCGATAGATGAAATATAAATGCTAGTGATGATTGCATGATCTTTGGTTACACTTGAAATGGCTTAGATATTTGGGTGCACCATGGTTGAGAACAATTGGCCTAAGTAGGACTAGGAGGTAAGAGATGGCTAGAGGAGGCTAAAGGGGCCTAAAAAGATGGGAGCTTAAGAACTCAAGCACACCCTCTCACTCTTACTCACTTCATTCTTGGTTTCATGGTAGCTCTTCTTGGTAATGGGTTGTTGTTGAAATGAGGAGAGGAATGGGGTATTTATATCCCCTTGGGATGACTTTTATGTAATTTGAGGGTTTATTAAGAGTAAATGATGATGTGGCAGTTTGTGATTGGTGGAGGAAAGGGTAATGCCACATGGTACTTCCTTGTAGGTTCATAAGCTTGGTAGGATGGTAAATAGGGTAAAACTCAGGGTCAAAGTGGTGAAAAGAGTTGACTTTGGAAATGAGCAACAATTGTAGCTCAGAGGGGCACATCTGTCGAGGTGAGGCAGTAATTGGATTACCGCCTCTGATCGTTATGGTCCGAAACTCAGCTGGCTAGCTCTATGCACACTTTTCGAGAGGGGATGGTAATCCGATTACCACCTCATGATTGCTTCCGAAGTTTAGCCAGTGGGCTTGTTTAGGCCCAGGGAGTGGCCTAATGCCTGCTTTAGATATTTGGCTCAAAAAATGACTCGAAACTGGCTCGATTATGACCCAAAAATGGCTCAAAAAATAGATTGATTGTGGGTGAAGGTTTGGGCATGCTTTGGCTTGGGTGATTGCTTGAGTTAAGTTAAGGTGTGAGGTAATGAAATGGCTCAGGTTTGGCAAGGGTTTAGATCATGTTTGGGAAATGGCCGTAGTTTTAGGTAAGGTATGGGGTTCGGGTTTAATTTCTAAGAATCATCCATGTCTTATCAAGTTGGGGTGGGGTGTCTACACATGGATGGAAGGATAACATGAATATCAGTTTTATCCAAGATTCCAGCGGCCGAGTAGTTTTTAATGATAGTTGTTTAATACTCATTGTTTTATGTGTTGAGTCCACTTAAGCTTTGGTTGTGCAATATTCTTTCCATATCCTATGATGATCTCTCTAATGGATAAATGATGTGAATATGTTTACATGCCATCCATATTGTTCATAACGTCATTCTTATTGGGATGAACTTTTTTTTTTACACGCACACGCACCCCCACACACTCACGCCGAAGTGGGATTTCACCACTTATAGATACTCGAATCCTTAACTAGGTGTTGAAACTCCTGAGAGCCCACCACCTAAGCAAGAGTAAAGATCCCTTATAGGGATGAACTTAAAACACAAGTATCATGTTGATTTAAAACTTCCATGGCCCCATGAATATTTTAAATGTGGATGTTCAATCCTCACATTTTCGTCCCATTTGAACATTGGATCCCAGTCATTTTTGGCCTCATAAAATGAGCTTAGAAAATGGATGGACATCACGCTTGTCTCTGTCACATGAATTTTGCGTCCAGTGTTTGGTGGACGGATTTCCTGCAAAAGCATTTGGCAAGAAGTTCCCATGCTTGGATGTAGGTGGGGCCCACCATGATGTTTCTGAAAAATCTATCCCATCCATCCATCCATTTTTTCCAATGAGTTTAAGATACGAGACTAAATTTATGGTATCCAAAAACACAAGGCAGCCACATGAGGAGAGAAAATTAGATAAAGAGTTTCTTGCCATTGAAACCTTCTTGGGCTTCACCTTGATGCTTATATGCCATTCAAACTATTTATAAGGTAATCCCCATTGGTATTAATTGAAAACACAAAACATTTGGTCTGATACATGACTTTTATAGCCACACGAATGTTTAAATAATGATCACTGAATCTCCACTGTTGCGGCCACAACGGATTTTTGGATCCACCTAATTATTGGTATCATACCATAAAATGTTTTGGAAAAATAGATAGACGGGGTAGATTTTTTAGAAACATCATGATGGCCCCACCTAGCATTCGAGTGCAGTGAGCGGATTAAGTGAGACCCCGTATCTACCAAACTAGGCAGGACCCTTAACTGTGGGGGCTAACATTGATGCATTTACATTAAATCCACACTGTTCAACCATTTTAAAAGCTCATATTTGGGCATGATACAAAAACTGAAGCAAATCCAAATCTTAGGTGGACCATAATGTAAGAACTCTATTTAGTGGGCCTCACTGATCAATGGTCTGGATTGTCATACATTCTGACTGGATGATTGAGTAGACCAGTGGGCCCCACTTCAGGTGATTTGCTGCGCAGACTATCTGAGCAGCTCTGCGTACTAGGGCTGGAATGCTATAGCTGTCTTACGCAGACAGCAATTTGAGTTACACTAGGATGCTACAATGTGGAGCATAGGAGAGAGAGCTGTGATGGGTTTCAAACTCTCTCTCCACAGATTCTATAAAAGAGAGCTGGGTCCCTGATCCTACACTATAGCAGAAATTCGAGTCCCATCTTGTGAATTGCAGAAAGGGTGTGAAGGAGAGGAAGATCCTAAGCTCTACAGGTTTTCTGGTATTCTTATCCGGCTTCTATGGCGGCGTCTCAGCTAGGTAAGCTATCCGACTCCTGATCACCATGTCCCATGCACAGACAAATCCGTGGGCCTATTCCGCATATAGATTAAATCCCACAGTTGGTATCAGAGCCATCTGTGTATAGGTATGGTTGATCCCATACATTAATTAAGGCTTTCAAATTCGAAACCCATACAGCAATTAGGGCTTTTGAATTCGAATTCCATATCAGATCAGTATCAGAGATTTTCGAATCCCTAAATCCAGAAACAGTACAAATTAGGGATTTCGAATCCCAAATCCGAAATTGGGAATTTCGAAACTAAAACCCTAAATCCAGTTAATTAGGGAGTATTCGAAACCCTAATCCAGTTAATTAGAGATTTCCCAATCCCTCAATCCAGAAACATTTAATTAGGGTATCCCGTCCAGATTCAAATTAGGGATTTCAAATCTCAAATTCGAATATTGGGGATCCAGATCTCAAAACCCTAAATCGAGGAAAATTAGGGGTTCTCTAATCCAAATCCAGCACTACAAATTAGGGATTTGAATCCCAAATCAGGATTTCAGGGATTTTTCATCTAATTTGGGATTTCGGATATATATCCCCAAATTCGATTAATAAGAATATCAACCCCAAATTCAGAATATGAGATTTCAGATTTCAGATCTCAACTTGGGATTGAGATTCCTCAGTCCTTACCTGCGTCTTCGATGGAGGCAGCCAAGGTCATCCCTTTCACCGCCGGAGTTGTGCATTCTCTTTGACTCCAGTAGATCCGAGGTTACAACCTCCATTCATGGCCGACTGGCTCCTTGTATCCACCATCTTCCATCCATGGCTGAGAAAATATAGATCTCGATCAAACCCTCATGATGCTCCATTGAACACTGGTAGCGTTCTTTCCTAGCCGCGGTAGCCATCATCGCGACTGGAGATTTCTTGAATCGACCTTGTGAAAGATGCCGGTCGTCCGGTCCCCAAGATGGCTAGCAGCGGCGACTGCTTCAAAAAGCCATGAGGCTAGCAGCAGTAGCAGCATTTCGGATAGCTATTAGAGGCAGGGATTTAACCTACTCGAATTTTTGGGTGACGGGTTTGCGGACCCGATTGAATGTTAGTCAGGTGTGCAATTCAGGACCCGAACCGGATTTTCTATGATCCAATATTTCAATTAGTGGGCCCTGACATCATTCAAGGCCCATTGGTCCGATAATCTGGTCCACTTGATATCATTCTGATATAATTTTTTTTTGCCTGAACCATATATGGGTTCAATCATGAGCGTATAATATAACTCATTCAGGAGGATATGGACCATTTATTATGATCTGATCGTTTATTAGTTTGATCAAGAACTTTCATCTGACTTTTAACTCATCTGTTCAACTTATGGACGACCATACATAGATCTACCCATCAAATTTATTCAATCCATACTATCTGTCCATCATTAGAATGTCAGGAGCTTGATTTAATTATGCTCATTTGAACAAGTATAGATCAAATAAGAGTCCTGATTCGGCCTTATTATTTGCCCATCACCCATATTTAAGTATTGATATGGACCGTTGGAATGTAAGGTGTGAAACCTATTTATATGTTTCACTTAAGGTCCCTTTATTTCCAAAAGGGTTAGTATCAACTAACTTATGGGCCGCATCAGACTAATTAAGATATAATTCATAGAGAGGCAGGATTATAATAGCAATCTTAAAGTTTACATTTGTAGTTTTGGATTCGGTTGTGTTAGCCACCATAGTGACCTCAATCGATGAAAACTTTATAGGTACAGACTTGTAAAATTGGGATAAGGAGGATTGCATACAGTTGTGTTCATTTTTTCATGCGTACGGTAGCGAAAACACAAACGATTACCGTTTGGCAGTCAAGTGAACGGGTGAAGTAAATGGTGCTGGTAATGTAAAGCTGAAAGACTCATCTCACCTATAGGTGTTGAGTGTCTCAGATTTACATGACTTACATCACTTAGCTTCATGTTCAGGAGGATCACTAACATGTTGTTATTACCTCCCACAGGAGGAATGATGATGATGTAACAGATTCTCACCAGGATATGATGGTTGGGCCCATTTTCATCTTGGATGATTCAGTTGATGCCTCCCTTAGCAACTGAATTGATTAACTTTGCCTGATAATTTTGTTTATATTCACGAAATTGAGTTATGAAACTATGAACTAATGTGAGTATATATGTATCTCTTTTATTTCAGTCTCAATTCCAACTAATCAGAATCAAGTCCCTGCCTTTAATGGATCTAATTACGCTCAATGGAAGAACGTCATTGAAGTTGTACTGGGCTGTCTTCAATTAGATCTTACCCTGATAACACCAGAACCTCCAAAGCCATCTGATAATGCCACTGAAGCTGAATATAATTGATGGGTTGCCTGGTTTAGATCAAATGATACATGCCTGAAAGTCATTAAGTATTCAATTTCTGAATCGATGAAGGGTGTCATACCTGAAACAGATAAGGCCAAAGTTTTCCTGACTGAAATGGGAAAATGATTCAAGAAATCTGATAAATCTGAAGTGGGCATTCTTCTGAATAAATTGACTCGCTCGTCCTACGATAGAAAAGGCAACATCCGTGAATATATTGTAGAGCAGATCGAAGTTGTTTCTAAAATCCGTGCTCTGGGGCTTGTACTCACTGATGATCAACTGGTTCATTTGATCATGAACAACCTACCTCCCCAATTCGGTATGTTCCTGGTAAACTATAACACTCTGAAGGACATGTGGACATTGGATGAACTCATCACTCAGTGCGTCCAAGAAGAAGACAGGATCAGACAGATGATAAAAGTTCAAAATGTTAATATGGTGACTTCAGGACAAGGGCATGGGCAAGGGAATAAAGGTAAAAGGAAGAGGAAACAAGGTTCTAATAATGGATTCTCTGGTCCTCCATCTGGAAAGCATGAGAATCAATCTGTAAATGGATCTAGGCGCAAACGGGTTAAAGGCAAACCATGCTTCTTTTGCAAAAAGACGGGTCACCTAAAGAAAGACTACGAAGGTTTTAAGGATTGGCTCATAAAGAAAGGTAATCATTCTGTTCTTGTCTGTTTTGAATCTAATCTGACCGATGTGTCAGTGGATTCTTGGTGGATAGATTCAGGAACTACTATTCACATATGCACTTCTATGCAGGAATTACTACAGGCCAGGCCACCAACTGATGCGGAGCGCTCAGTATACGTAGGCAATGGTGTCAAAGTTGACATGGAGGCAATAGGAGTCTATAAGCTTAAGTTGTAGTCTAGTCATTTTTTGAATTTAGTAAATACATTCTGTGTGCCGTCTATAAGGCACAATTTAGTTTCAATTTCCTATTTGGATAAGTTGGGATTTCGTTCCACTTTGGAAATAAAAGTTTTAGTATTTACTTTAATTCGATTAAAGTTAGAACCGGCTCTTTAGTAAACAACTTCTACCAGTTAGACTTGATTGTCTCTCACGTCTATAATATTAATACCTTGCATGGAAATGTAATGGGATCCAAGTGAAGACTAGACTATGAGAATTCCTCCATGTTGTGGCACAGGCAGTTATGCCATATATCTCGTGAGACATTAGACAGGCTTGTGCGAGAAGGAATTTTGCATTCTCTAGACTTCTCTGACTATAAAGTATGCATTGATTGCATAAAAGAGAAACAGACTAGAACGAGAAAGAAAGGTGCAACCAGGAGTGTAGATCTATTAGAGGTTATACATACAGATATCTGTGGACCATTCCCTACAGCCTCATGGAGTGGCCACAAATATTTCATTACCTTTATAGATGACTACTCTCGCTTTGGGTACCTATACCTTATCAATGAGAAATCAGATGCCCTGGATGCTTTTAAAATCTATAAGGCTGAAGTTGAAAATTAACTCGATAAGAGAATTAAAGTTGTCAGATCTGATCGTGGTGGTGAATACTATGGCAGATATGACGAATCAGGACACAATCCAGGGCCATTCAGTAAATACCTGCAGGATTGTGGCATTGTTGCTCAGTACACTATGCTTGGTACTCCAGAGCAGAATAGAGTTGCTGAGAGACGTAATCGCACCCTTATGGATATGGTGCGAAGTATGGTCAGCAATTCAACATTGCCAAAATTTCTGTGGGGTGATGCGATCAAAACTGCGGTTCATATATTAAACAGTGTTCCTAGTAAAGCAGTAAATAAAACTCCTTTTGAGTTGTGGAATTAGAGAAAACCAAGTCTCCGATATCTACATGTTTGGGGTTGTTCTGCTGAGGCCAAAATTTATAACCCACATGAAAAGAAGCTTGATCCTAGAACCATAGGTTGTTTCTTCATTAGATATCCATAAAGATCAAAAGGCTATCGATTCTATTATCCTTCCCACTCCATCAGGATTGTTGAGACTGGGAATACCAAATTCATTGAGGACACTGAAAACAGTGGGAGCACGAACATAAGAAATTTTGTATTTGAGGAACAAAGGACTTTGACTCCTGTCATAGTCAATCCAGATCACGTGGACATTAATGATGCAGTCGATTCTGCAGTCACTGCAGAGCACCATGTAGAACCTCATATACAAACCACTGATAAGGAAAATCAAGATCAGACCCAACAAGCTGAACCATTAAGAAGATCTGAAAGAGAGAGAAGGCCTGTAAATCGAGACGATTACATCGTATACTTATAGGAACATGACTTTGACATAGGGGTGGAAAAGGATCCTGAATCCTTTACATAAGTCAAATAAAGTGTTGATCCTTCTCGTTAGTTTAATGCCATGAAAGATGAGTTGAAATCCATGCAGGACAATAAAGTATGGGATCTTATAGAGTTACCCACTGGAATAAGGCCGATTGGTTGTAAATGGATATTTAAAACAAACGGGACTCCAAAGGTAATGTCGAACGATATAAAGCTAGACTTATTCCCAAGGGTTTTAACCAACGTGAAGGCATTGACTTTAAGGAGACTTTCTCACCAGTATCCAAGAAAGACTCATTCAAGGTCATAATGGCTCTTGTAGCTCATATGGATTTAGAGTTACATCAGATGGATGTAAAGACTGCATTTCTCAATGGGAATCTGAATGAGAATGTGTACATATTGCAACCCGAAGGTTTTGCAGCTACTGGCTCAGAATATTTGGTTTGTAAACTTAAGAAGTCCATCTATGGGTTGAAAGAGGCATCGCGGCAGTGGTACCTTAAGTTTCATGAAGTAATTTCTTCATATGGTTTTATAAAAAACACTGCAGATGAATGTATCTACATTAAAACCAGTGGGAGTTAGTTCGTTATGATGATTTTGTATGTTGATGACATTCTGTTAGCTAGCAGTGATACCAGGATGTTGAGCGACACCAAGAAATTCTTATCTCAAAGGTTTGAAATGAAAGACCTTGGTGAAGCTTTTTACGTCATCAGCATTGAGATTCGCTGTGACAGAACACTTGGAGTGCTCAGCTTGTCACAGAGGGCCTATATTACTAGGGTACTCGAAAGGTATGGCATGCAAAATTATGCTTTAGGAAAGTCGCCTATTGTGAAGGGCGACAAATTTGGTCTATTTCAGTGTCCAAAGAATGATTTAGAAAAGAATCGAATGAAAGAATTTCCGTACGCATCAGTAGTAGGGAGCATCATGTATGCTCAAGTCTGTACGCGACCAGACATTGCCTTTGTCACTGGAATGTTTGGAAGATATCTATCTAATCCAGGAATGCAATATTGGATAGCTGCAAAGAAAGTATTACGGTATCTTCAAAGAACGAAAGACTTCGGACTCACATACAGAAGGTCTGATCAGTTGGAGTTGAAACCTGTTTACAAAATTATTATATATGACTATCATTGACATTGCTTAATGAGGCCCAAGTCGGAGAATGTAAGAACTCTATTTAGTGGGCCTTACTGATCAATGGTCTGGATTGTCATACATTCGAACTGGATGATTGAGTAGACCAGTGGGCCCCACTTCAAGTGATTTGCTGCGCAGTCTATCTGAGCAACTCTGCGTACTAGGGATGGAATGCTATAGCTGTCTTACGCAGACAGCAATTTGAGTTGCACTAGGATGCTACAATGTGGAGCGTGGGAGAAAGTGTTATGATGGGTTTCAAACTCTCTCTCCACAGATTCTATAAAAGAGAGCTGGGTCCCCGATCCTACACTATAGAAGAAATTCGAGTCCCATCTTGTGAATTGCAGAAAGGGTGTGAAGGAGAGGAAGATCCTAAGCTCTACAGGTATTCTGGTATTCTTATCCTGCTTCCATGGCGGAGTCTCAGCTAGGTAAGCTATCCGACCCCTGATCGCCATGTCCCATGCATAGACAGATCCGTGGGCCTATTCTGCATATAGATTAAATCCCACACATAATACATGAAACAGTGGTAATCAACCATTAAAAATTGTCATAGGCTACAGAAGTTTTGGATCAAGCGGATAATTGTATGGTCTTTTCATCCAAATCTTTGTGACTTTATCAACAGGTTAGAGGAAAATACACACTCCGATGGCCCCATTGAAGTTTTTAATAGTGGGGATTCAATTACTACTATTTCCTGTGGTAAGGTCCACACAAGATTTGGATCTGCTTCATTTTTGAGATCATGCCCTACAATTAGATTTCAATAAGGATGGAAGGTGTGGATGTAGTCACATACATCACAGTGGGCCCCACAGTCAGGGGTCCCACCCACATTGGTGGATCCGGGGTCTCACCTAATCCGCTCCCGCCTACAGGAGCTTTGGCCAAGAAATCCGCGTCTGTGGTGGACAATCAGCCTTTGGATGGGGCTCTGTGGGGTCCAAAGTGATGTAAGTATTTTATCCACGGCGTTCATCATTTTTCTCAGATCATTTTAAGGTATGAGACAAAAAATGAGAAAAGTACAGGGCTTAAGTGGATCACAAAGTAGGGATTTAACTTCTACCATTAAAAACTTCTTGGGAGCTGTAGAAGTTTCTGGTCAAGCTGATATTTGTGTTTAACTTAATCCACGTCTGCATGACCTTATTAATAGGTTGGATGGTAAAACAACATCATGGTGGCCTTTAGAAAGGTTTCAATGGTGAGAGTGATTATCACTACAGCTTCCTTTTATGTGGTCCACTGGAGTTGTGGACAGTATGACAACATATTTAAAGATGGCATGAGAACCCAAACTTGAAATGTGAAGCTGAAATTGCACAGAATCTAACATACAGAAACCATCTACCCACATCTGTTCGAAACAATACAACAAAATGGGTGGGAGTAACTGTACCAAAGATTGGTCTCAACTCCAATAGATGAGATCAGTGTACTTCAAGTCAATAGAACCATGCTGCGATTAACCAACAGATTTCCACAGAAACCTTATAGCATTAGGTTTATAAAGTTAGTAAATTTTGGAGTATGAAGAAGGAATTCAACTGCACATGTCTTGATTGAATCCAAAGGATACACCAAACCACAAATGGACACCAATTATCATAACTGGGAAACAAAAGTAGCTCACATGGGCATCTTTCAGGAAATGAAGATAGGTCATTTTCAACAAAGATTAATATACCTAGTTTACCTAACTGGCATCCAAGTGAAACCAGTACTAGTATATCCGAGAGAAATCACTGGTAACAAGAAGAGAAGGCAGATTTTGAAGACCCATGGATAGACACATGAGATGTACCAAATAACTCAACCAGTAAGTAAAGAGAAATATACGAGGAACAATCCATGCAAATTCTGCAAAAATTACTGGATTATATGACATTCTGAGTAACAGTAAAGCAAAATAGATTGTAGTAACCATACCAGAGATCTGTCTCTAATCCAAGAGATGAGATCAGTGACCTTCAAGCCAATGAAACCATGCTGCAAGTAACGAACAGATTTTCCACAAAAAGGTTATAGCATTAGGTATATAAAGTCAGTATATTTGAAGTATAAAGAAGGAAACCAACTGCATGTATCTATTTAGACTCCAAAGGATACACGAAACCAACAAATTAGATTTAGAGAAGCCATACCAGAGATCCATAGAGAACAAATAAGCAACAAATTCCTCTACAAACCTGGATTTTAACAGGTATGCTCCACCAGAATTTCGATACCATGATTCATTAACGAAGCACAATGGACCCTCCCAAATACTAATTGGTATAGGTTGAAGTCATTTTCGACCCAGCAAGTAATTGGTTTGGGTTCAAGTCCAGGCAGGTGGCCATCAAAGAAGCATAAACGAAAAAGACAGAAAAGAAAAAACGGAAACAACCTCTCTAGTATCCACCATTTTTTGTAAATGGTGGATACCTCTTGACAGCTGCAAATAGTAACTATCATCCAGGCTAATAAACATGCAATTGAAGTTAAGGCCTGATTGAAGTTAACAGAAATCATGCACAACGGTACACAGAAAACTCAAATGGGTTTGAATCAGAACGCATATAACAAAAGGTTCACTCACATTCAATAACCAAACTTTTGGTAAGATTAAATACTAGATAATATAGAAAACCAGATATTCATGAAGAACAGCCTAAGCCAAAATCAAAGACAATCAGAGAACCCAAACATTGGGTAAGATGAAATTGCCAGGGCATCCAACAAGCAGAAAATCGTGAGCAATCTTTGCACATCAATACAGAACATGCAGTAGAACAGACGTTGAATCAAAACAGAATGACAAAATATATGAAAGATGGCATGAGAGCAGATGTTGAATGAAAACAGATGATCAGAGAAATAAGGGCTGATTGAAGTTAACAGAAATCATGAACAGTGGTACACAGAAAACTCAAATGGCCACCTGCCATCTTTCATAAGCAACAAACCCATGTTTCCGAAATAAGGCCTGATTGAAGTTAATAGAAATCATGAACAGCGGTACACAG
Source organism: Magnolia sinica (assembly GCF_029962835.1). NCBI lineage: Eukaryota > Viridiplantae > Streptophyta > Magnoliopsida > Magnoliales > Magnoliaceae > Magnolia > Magnolia sinica. The sequence continues at coordinate 3,747,957 of NC_080575.1, read as the reverse complement.
AAAACTCAAATGGCCAAGATCCACAAATTTATTGAGATTACACAAAACCCCCAATTTTCTGATATAGCATAGAATGTAAGAACAGATTCAGAAAACCCTCAAATATGCGAAACTCTAATGTGAAATATCAGAAAACACAACCGGCCATTGGCCTACAGAAAGATTAAAGCATATGGAGAAGAAAAGAGACAGTATATATGATGTGTGATATAGAGATCCAACATGCAGACCTATTTGATTCAAAACCGGAAGCCATGGCATCTTCCCAGACAGCACAGATGCATCTCGGAGGGCCATGACCCAGTGATAATAGGGGTACATCACATGTATGAAAAACCATTACTTGGCCTCGCAGAAACCACAAAAATATAACAATACAGAACATGCAGGGCCACTCGACAGGAAGAGTAGGGCATTTCATGCCCGGGCCGAAGAAGAAAACCTACCTTAGTTGTCTGGACTGTTCGTCAGCTCGCGATGGCTCCGACCGGTAGATGAATATGGCCATCGCGACCTAAAGGCACCAAACTTATAGATGGATTTCGCGGTAAAACCCTCCTCCCGCCATGACTCCTGCCAGCAAGTAATGTCCTCCAATCCCATCCGCAGTCTGTACGATGGACTACGGACGATCCAGGGATGGGCTCGAGAAGATATCGCCTGCAGAGAGAAAACCAGTGTTGGATTTACGAATCCCTCGTCTCATCACCTCAAATCCGGCGCTATACCCTATCCACTAGACTCGCATAACTGCCCAAACAAGCTATCATACGGCCACTACTGGATTGGACAGTGCAATCCCTCCTAATACGGGCGAATTCGTCCATCCAAATGGGCCCTTAGTTTTTATCTCATACTTTAAAATGATATGAGAAAAGCAATGAACGGCGTGGATAAAACACTTACATCACTTTGGACCCCACAGAGCCCTGCCCGGAGGGATTACTGTCCGGGCGGCGGTAGGACGCAATCCGGCCCTCAGCCTTTAAACTTTGCAAATGTACCGTGTAAAAAAGCGGACTGCCAGGACAAGTGTAGTTAGAGCTGGGCATCGGACCGAGTCGAATCGGATTCAGCCCAACTCGACCAGGTCCGAGTTCTGCATGGCCTGACCCGAACTCGGTCAGAACCGGGACCGAGTCTGGGTCCTCTGACCCAATCCGATCCTAAACCCTGCTGACCTGGACCGATCCGAGTCAGACTCGATCAGGAAAACCGAGTCGGATCGGATTGGCCCAGGTTCGAATCGAGTTTTCCACAGAGAAGAAAAGGAAAAACAAGATCAAGATGTTTTCTTATGCCTGGCAAAAATGAAACATCAAATTTACTCACTAACCTGGATAACAGTCTGATTTTCATTGTTGACGACAAAGCTATCAGCAAATGCACGAGGACCAACATGGAGAAGAACTCGGCCGAGCATCTGAAGTTCTAGGAGTAGCTGAAGCGACTTTGGAGAACAATATATGTATATACAAAGCTATGCATCATTCTTCCCATTCAGGCTATAGGATCTGTCATTTTGTATTTTGTAGTACCATAAACAGTCATATTAATAAAAATATTTCTCAAAATTTAGCGATGTCTACAGGGGCACTGCTGTCTGCAGTTAAGTGAAGATCTCAACTTTCTAATGGCTCAATGGTACACGCATGGCTTTCTTTATAAACCAAAAATAATAATAATAATAATAATAATAAAACAAAAAAAAACAAAAAATGTAGTTTGAGTAAAAAATTTAATCCTAATTACTGTTATGTTGTAGAGATGCCGCATACTTTGGTGGAAATTTCAAATGTAGGTCAAATCTCGATCTCCAATCTCCCTACTGACAACCTGGCCACAATTTTGTCCCTTCCAACAAATACCATTTTATGAAGGGATTTAGCAAAACTTCCATCCAATACAACCATCTTGGCTTAGAGAAGCTATGTTTCATGAATAGTTTTCAGAAGCAACAGTCACTTTGCTAGCTGTTTTCAGCTCTATCATTGTATTGAATTGAAAAGCCAGTGTATAAATGAATGTTTAAGTAGAGGAAGAAATAGAGGTTGTATTTACTTAAAATAGATCTGTAGTCTAACTTTTATGCTTCTTACAAGTAATCAAATGTGTTTATATGCAATATTTAAGTTAAGGAGATGATTCTACTAAGACTGCGTTTGGAAACTGATAAAGACTCATCCAATCAATAAACCATTGTTTCTAACTACTTTTCAGAGTTTAGTTTGCTATCAATTCAATTCAGTACACTGATTCTCTAAGGATGCATTTGGAACTTCCGCTATTCAAGCACAATTGCAAACTACAATTCCCAAATTGAAACTACAGTTTGTTTGCTTCCACTCTACTAAGTTATTAATGCAATTAACTCAAGTTAAACCGCTTAAATTATACATTAACTCAAGTTAAACCGAATAAATTCTGAAATCAGCCGTCCAAACGTCACAATCTCAGGATCAAATTGGTTGAACAACTATACAAATATATAAAAAATGAGTTTTTGAAAGAATTGATGACTCATCTGTATTGGAAGGAGTTCTTCAAATTTATTTATTTTTTTTTTAAAAAGGCATTGGAATGATGATACACTGATTTATGATTTAATTGCACATCATTTTTTTTCCTCAAACTATTTTATTCAATTGAAAAAAATCAGATTCCGCCTGTATGCCAAGTTGCCAACTGCAAAGAAGATTATTCTGCTTATATGCCAAGTTGCCAACTGCAAAGAAGATTATTCTGCCTGTATGCCAACTGCAAACAGCAAGCGAGGGCTATTCCCAAAAAAAATAAAGAGGACAAACCCTCTTCCATAGAGCAAACAATAGGGCTATTCCCAACACGAACTCACATCTGCCAAACGGCCAAACCCTCTTCCAAACAGAGGACCACACGAGCAGCGAGCAGCGGGCCATGGCTGGCCTGGCCGATGAGCCACGACCACCCGCACACTCGCACAGCAAGCCATGGCTGGCTTGTGGGTCCCATTTCAGTAAAATAAATAATAAAAAAAATGGAGTGGCCGAAGACAAGCACTCAAGCAGGTAGGGTGGAGAAGACAGTCGTCACTCGTCAGTCGGGTAGGGACTAGAGATCTTCAGGTGCGGGACTGCGAGTAGGGTAGAGAAGATTTGGGGATTTTTAGGGTTTGGGCGGCGAGAGGGGAGATGCGGTTAGGGTAGGATAAAAAACAGTCAGGTAAAAAAGTAAAAAATTTATATATATACTAATATATACAGGTCGGGTCGGGTCTGTTCGAGTCGGATCCTATCGGATCGGATTCCGGGTCGGGTCGGGTCGGAACATGGTTTATCCGGAACCGACCCGAAAATATTTCAGATCTGGTTTCTGCTACCCGATCCTAACCGTCGGTTCTGTTCGAATCGGGTCTGATCGGGTCTGATCGGGTCGGATCTAGCGGTTCGGGTATGAAATGCCCACCTCTAAGCGTAGTATGATGATGATGTGTACAGCCAATGACTATGGGACGTGGTAGATTCGGGAACCACCCATGACTGTGGGGCCCACCTTCATGTATTGGTTCAAGGGAATGAGCCAAAAATGAAGCAGATATAAATCTCAGGTGGACCACACCCTAGGAAACAGTGATGATTGAATGTTTACCATTAAAAACTTCCTAGGGCCCACCATCATCTTTATCCAACCTGTTGATAAGATCACATAAATATATCTTGATCTAGAACTTTTGTTCCCTGGAGAAGTTTTTAGTGGTGAGCGTTTAATCACCACTCTTTACCGTGGTGTGGCCCACCTGAAATTTGGATAAGCTTCATTTTTTGGCTTATTTCCTAAAATTAGCTGGCTAAACGGATGGACAACATGAATATAAAACACATATATCATGGTGGCCCCACTGTTACGGATCCACAGAGCCGGTGTCCATGATTTGTCGGATGTGCGGTGGACAGTGGCCCGTACGTGAAAGGACTCAGTTGAGACGTCCGCTGGACGACCACACCATGTTGATAGAAGATAGGATGTGGGCCATATGTCTCAAAGCGGAGAAACATGGAGCGAGAATGAGGGTGTTGGAGGATAAGATTCTTCCATATCACAAACTGAAAATGGACGGTCGCCAGGAACGGTTTGAACTTTGAAGGGAGAATATACGGGTGCCAAGAGGCCCAGATTGAGTTAAGGTTAGCCCGAAATTGGCCCAATTTAAAATTTGTACTGCCATAGATCAATGGACCTGAAAGTTAAGCGCAAGACCAGCTGTAGATGTAAAGACCGCTCTGGAGGGTGTCGAATATAAAATGCTGTAAATTTTAAGTCAGGCCTGGCCCGTTTGTATGTTGAGACCCAAAATGAGGAATGGACTGGGCCCACTACAAATGTAGGGTTGTCAATGAGCTGGGTTGTGATCAGGCCCAGCCCATTCCAAGAGTGAGAGAATGTTGGGTGGTTGACTCTATTCATGAAATTATTAGATGTGATTGAGAATATATTGTCCTTGATCATTTTCTGTTGGGTGTCCCACTAGTCACTGAAACCATTCATTTGGGGTGTTAAACCAACCCATAATACGTTAATAGTCACCACCCACCCTACACGTGGCATGGAGCATGGTGGATAGGGATGGACCACCCAGGGGGCCCACTTTGGATGATCCCTGGTCAAGAATCCTAGACATTGATTGGTGGCCGTCAAATGGATGATGGACTGAGTGTGACACACCACAGAAAAGTGGGCCATAAAGATCAAGCAGATCCAAACCCTTCACAAGGTGGTTCCCACCAGGGTTAAGGGAAAACATAAATATTAGCTTGCTCAAAACTTTGGTGGGCCTCACGAAGGTTTTAATGGTGGCCATCCACAACCCCACTACTTCTTGTGCATGGCCCACTTGATTTTGGATCTGGAACCGGTTGTTTAAGAGCAAGTCATAAAAATGTAGCCGGTTGGCAAAGAAGGGTTGGAATTTTACCCCATTGAGGACCATTATTTGAACCGTGCATGCAAAAAATCAGCCCAATTAGAAACTCATATTGACCCCACAAATGAGAATAATGTAAAATTGCTTCCTCACACAATCTGAATTTTTATACTCACCGTTGAGTGTAGAATTTGATGAGTAGAGTGAATCTTGTACTCTCTTTTTTTAGGGGGGATAGCTTGTTAGTACGCACCCATGTCAGGACACACGCTCCATGTTAGCCACCCCACTAGGGATCGATACCAAGACCTCAGGTGTTGAAAAGAGGTGTCTCCACTCAGTCTGCCAGTTGAGCTATCGATTTGGGTGTGAATCTTGTACTTATAACATGGTAGTCCCTATCCACTTGGGTGTTTTATGGGGTTGGTGGAACTGGCGTTGGAAAGGACTCCGTCTCCATTTGGACCTCTATCCTTTTTCTTTGAAATATACAATGATTACAAATTATTTTATTCATGTACCGACACAAGCTGTATATATCAATTGATTATGATGACATTTTTACATTATTTTAATGTTAAATCATCATCAATGAATTATTTAATTTAAAATTTTTATATTAATTGATATAAAATTATAATGTTTACAAATTCCTTTTCTCTTAATTACATGTGCATTTAATGGCCATTTCTGCTTTTGATTTCAGAACAGATTAGGCGTTGCCTGGACCCCTTACCATGGGGGCCACCTTGATGATTTTGTGTATATCTACACTATTTGTGCATTTTTTTCAGCCCATTTTAAAATGTGTTCCAAAAAATTAAGCAAATTCAAATCTTAGATGGACCACACCAAAGGAAACAGTGGTGATTGAATGCCTACCACTAAAAACTTCCTAGGACTCAACATAATATTTATTTGCCATCCAACTTGTTGATAAGTTAGGAAGATCTAGATGAAGTAAAATTTCAAAGATAAGCATGATCCAAAAATTTTGTTACTCACAGTTTGTTTTAATGGTCATTTAGCAATGTTTCCAATTGTGTGGTCCACCTGAGATTTGATTCTACACATCCTAAAATGATCTGAAAAATGGATGTATAGGGTAAATATATAATACATTCATCAAGGTGGCTCCTAAAATTGAACTATACATATCCAAAGCTATAGGTTACAACACCATAAGAACAGTGGAGATTGAATGTCTACTTATGAAAATTTCTTAGGACTATAGAAGTTTTGGATTAAGCTGATATTTGTGCTTTCATATCATCGGGTTGTGGACATCATTGTCCCTACCATTTGCTGTGGTGTGATCCACTTGAACTTTGGATATAGCACACGTATTGGGTACCACCCCATCCCTAGATGGGAATGGATGGGGCCTGTGCTGGGCCATTATAATGTATGGGTTTTGTTCACACCATCCATTCATTTTGCTATATTAATTTACGCAAAAGCCCAAAAATAAAGTAGATCTAGGCTAAGTGGACGACACCACAGGAAGCAATGGTGATATTAAAACTTTCCTAGGGCCTACTATGATGGTTAATTGCCATCTAACCTGTTCATAAAGCCATATAAACCTTTATGAAGGGAAAAACCAATATTAGCTTGATCCAGAGATTACATGGTCCTCAAAAAGTTTTCAATGGCAGCTGTTTAATTCTTTTGTCTTTTTTTTTTTTTAATCCTCACTGTGCAGTTTAATTGAGCCTTGGAACTGCCCCATTTTTGGGCTTGTACTCTAAAATAATATGGCAAAATGGATGGATGGTGTGGATAAAACCCATACATCGTGGTGGCCCCTCGCAGCACCTCCGTTCCTAGCAAGGGGTAATACCCGATCCGCATCCTTGCATATGCTTCAAATTTGGGCTTCTCTATTATAAAATGAGCTTGAAAAACTGGCTAACAAAACACATTAGTGGGCCCACAGTCCTAACACCGCATAGCTACGTGGTAATGTTACCATGCAATCGGGAGAAGGGGGATTGGGTACTGCCCTTGGACCAAGCTCGTTCCTCTGTCCCCCTGATGTGGTAGGATATGATCGGAGAGATGGGACCCACATAAAGCACGTCTGGAAGTTGTTCTGTCCAGTAGACCGTTGCATCTGTAACAACAGCCTACAATACAATCAAATCCTACCACAGGAGGAGTGAATGGAGGTGGGTGCAATACCCCATATGCAACCAACTGCTCTACTCCAATATGATAGGAACCCATTTTGAAGGGCAGGCCAGATAGGCCAGATCGTCCATCAATAATCAACCCCAGGACGGCAATTCCCCTGCTAGGATAGAGGCTAGTTTTTGGTAGCCAACGGTTAGATGAATAACACACATGCAACTGCAATTCATTAGAAGATAAAATCCAGGCCGTCCAATCGTTTTGATCAACCGGACTTCGATGCATGACAAGGATTGCTTGTTGTGGGGTCAACAATAAGAAATATTTCTTTACAGCCACGTCGTGCACCTGTTTGCGAAGGGTGCCTTTCACGACTTTATAAACAACACAGGCAGCAGATGGATGTCTTACTTGGACCATACCAGTGTTGTCTAGGGATAATGAATCCCCACCATGGAAATCTATAAATCCCATCAAAAAATGTAATAACGAGCTGGATGAAGTCCCCAGACATATGGAGAATCCCCTGAAGTGTAAAATGTTTCATATGGTTTAATCCAACAACTGAGTTTTGACCTACATCCTCTACACCATATATAATCCATCACCGGAAGGGTTAATTTCTGGCTAACAACAACATGCAAGGCCAAAGGCTTTGAGCAAACTTTACAACTGTTGAGTTGAGTTAAGAAGACCTTATACGAACATGACAAAAATTTCAACCAAAGAGCAAACTATTCTGTTATTTCCTGATTGAACTTGTCCAAAAAAACCAAATTACTAACCTCCAACTCATCTCCATCAAGAAAAGTTCGGTACCAACATCAACTCACGCTCCAGAAAAAGTTCTCCCATTGATAGACGAGGGACATCCACCATCATCTACCAGCGGTTAATATGTAAATCAAAGCTAACACCCCCAAAACAAGAGCCAATATGGCACCCGCACATGCCATGATACCCTGCAAGCCCTTAACATTTTTGGAGTCTAACATAGCATGAATTTTCCTGGGATAAAAGTCCTCTATCAAGAGAAAGTTAAGCAAAGCTGTCTTTGGTCCGGCATGTTGGAAGGAATTGCATTTGAGTCCAGCACGTGGGAAGTAGAGGCCGAGCCGCAGTCCGGCATGTGGGAAGCAGAGGCCGACATTTCCACCGTTTTCGTTTCACGTGAACTTCCTGCCAACACTGGTATAAGGTGAGTCAATGCAGCCCCACCCCTTAAAGATTATCTTTTTAGGAAATTGATGATTAAAACCAGGAAAAGAAGAAGAAAAAGAGCTGACATTCACCATGTAAATGTAAATGTCACTTGATGGGATGGCTAACCACCCCATCAACGGTTGTTGCTGATGGATTACAAAGGGGCTATGCCCTCAATTGACATTTTGAGAAAGTAGATAATGAAGCAGAAAATAGGATGGAGATTACCTTGACAAAGGTCACCCCTATTCAGTATCCCTCACTAGCATGTGCAATACCAAAGAAAAACAAATTACTCCATAGCCAGGATTCAAGCGCATGCAGATCATATGGTTTGGTAGACATAAGGTTGATAACAAAACTAGGAGACACCTACATATGAGTTTATCAAATTTAATCATTACTTATGTACAAGAGATGACAATGATTGCTAGTTATCAAGATTATTTTTAATCCTTACCAAAAGGAAATATGATCCTATTATATGACTATGATTAACTAAAGTGAGATGAACTCCTTTTTTCGGTTGCATTTTTACCAAGATTATTTTAATCCTCTTACCAAAAGGAAATATGATCCCTAATCCATAATTAGGATTAACTAAAATGAGCTAATCAATTGGTGTGCTCCATAAACTTACATTTAAAAAATAAAACTAAAATGAGACGTTCATTTTTTAGGTGTCTCCCAAACAGGCCCTAAGGATAGAAAATAATCTTGGTTAACCAACAATCACCGATCTCTAATACACAATTATGATATATGCTAAAATGAGATGAATTCAGTTCTTTAGCATCTCCCAAACAGATGCCCTTATTGGTTCAATTGATCAGGCAGTTCTATGTCATTCTTTGGGACCTGTTTGAATATGGTGACATCTAAACCCCCTTTGTCCTTGGCATGTCTAATGGATTAGCTTTTTAGACAGGAAAAGAAGCTGCTTCTCTAAGAAACTGACCACGGATGGTTAGTTTTCATAGTGCAAGTTGTTTGATTTGCATGTTGATTTCCATAAAAATGAACCTAACTGTTCGGATTGCTGGACATCAAAATGTAGTCAAGGAAAGGGGAATGTTGCATATGAGAAAACTGTAGAAAAGGATTTTTCTTTTTTAGGTCTGGGAAAGGAAAAAGACAACATTTTACTGAAGAAATCTACGGAACGAGAAACCGATTCCTCATCCTTTCTCCCTGAAACAGGAAATTGATTTCCTTTCCTTGGCTACTAATCTGATTTCAACCATTCAAACAGGCCTCAACAGTCAACAGCGAGAGTTGTCTGGTGTTAATGTGAAAGGGGCGTTTGGATCGTAAGTTACTTTGGATAAGCTACTTAATGCCATAAGTAGCTTATCTTAGTTTCTACTTGTCAACCTAGAAAAACATGTTTGGTTTCCAACATCATAATTAACTATCCCTCATGTTTGTTTGGTTTCCAACATCATAAGTAATTATTCCTCAAGTTTGTTTGGTTCCCCTCACATCCACCATACATCATGTGGGACCAAACTTTGATTTGAACCATTCACTGTGTGGGCCCCACCTTTAACGTGGGTCGTCCATCATACAGGGCCCACCTTGGATGTGGGCTATTCATCATTATGGCTCAACCTTTAATGTGCACCATTCATCATGTAGGGCCCACCTTTGATGTTGATCATCCATTAAGTGGGGTCCCACCATCAATGTTATTGTCCATCATCTGGGGCCCACCTTCAATATCCACTGTCCATCATGTGGAGCCGACCTTTGATGTGGACGATACATCTCAATGGAGGAGCATAGTCTCGGTCTCTAGATGAGCGCCCTCAGAAACCGGGAACCTCTCGTCATTTTCTAACAGGATTGGCTGATTATACGTACTTCAAACAAAATTTGCAAAGCTGATAACTACTAGATAGATGTTAAGTATCAATTCACGGAAAGGAGAGATAAATGCTACAAGATAAAGAATCATGCCACATCTAACTTGTACGTTGTACCCGCATGGCCATTTTGGAATGTGTCTGCTGTATTGAGTTCAGAGAGAACCCCCGTCTCGAAAAACATTGAATGAAGCACCCTCACGCATTTTTCCGCTTCACTGTCATTCACTATCAAGGAAATGTTCACCTGCTAGCAGGAACAAGGGCCACATTGTTTAGATTGCACAGGATGGAAAGAATTTTAATGATCCAATGACCAGTAGGGATGCAATTCCAAGTTTTTCAGTTCCTACAAGTAGGGTCGATGGTTGAATGAACCACGCTATTGGTGCGGATGGACTGTGCCCAGAAACAGTCCCCACAATTGAAGATCCTCGCTATGGTTGTGGTAAGTTGCTAGATATTTCCCTTAAGCGTATATATTTGCAGTCCACTGATCCATGGGCTAGTGACTGTTCCCTGTTGAGAAGGTTTTTGAAGCATGCTCCATTTTTTGTGAGGACCATATAATGAAGGTCACTATTGTAGAACCACAGGCCTGGATGTGCAGACTGAAAACCTGATAGGACTGCATGTCCTCAGATCAAGGACCATGTAGGTTCCTTAATGAGATGGATAGGCATAAACTGAGGGAGGGAGGGAGGAAGGAAGTGGAGAGACCTTAGATGATCCTTGAGTGATCTTCTGGAAAGAGATTCCTTCATCTGTAAGAATGCTGAATACCTGCCATGTGGGAAAATTCTAAAATCTTGCATTCATCCTCAATTCAGAAAAAGCATAAACCCTATTGTTGTGTTTCTTAAACTGAAAACAGAGGTATTCTGGTGATCAAAAAGAGAAAATATCACAAGATTTCAAAATCTCAACACTGTAAAATTTTCAGCAATTCCTTGTAAAATTATTGCAATTTTTATGAGAAAATGAAATTTAAGGAATTTATTATATTCATACATATTTAAAATTTTAAAAGATTGTATTACTTTATAGTAAATTAATTTTTTTTATTCAGCAGTGAGATTTTACCAATAATGCCCTGAGAAAACTCAAAATCTGAAAATTTACCAAGATATCGCTGAAAACAAGATTTGTCACTATGCCTTGAAACTAGGGAGAAGACATGTATTATGGGCAGAATGATAAGATTTCTGGAGCTTTTCATTTTGATAGCCACGCATGCGTGCAGACAGACAGGGATGGGGAGAAGGGAGGGCAGAAGACAGGTATTATAGGCAGAATGATACGAATTCCAGCACCTTTCATTTTGAAGAAAGGCGGGGGGGGCGGGGGGGTGGGTTTGTTGTGTGGCGCTAACATGAAGTAACCACCAAAGGACATTCAGTGCCAAAGTAACCACCAGATGGACAGTTTCAGTAGAGACTGGCGATGCCAATAGGAAAGCAGCAATGACAAACTTGGGGCCTCAGCTTAAGTGCAGATATCATAGTGTCTCATTAAATCAGGTCTCACAGTATCATTCCACTGTTTTAACAATATATAGAACAGGTCAACAGAATGTGGCTAATTGCATCTGGGCTATGAGCTTTCTCAAAGGAATCTGCCCAACTAATGGTATCTATGGAGCCTCACCTTGCTTAGTGTCTGTGGAGAGTGCTGCACATTGCCAATAAGGATTATTATAGATCTGTGCTGACTGGGATTCACTTCTGCAATCTGCTTGAGCTCTTCCACTACACGGTTGAGCTCCTGCACAACCACAGCAATTTCCGGTTGGTTCTACTGGAAAGGAAAAGGACGGTGCTAAAATCACTATGAAAAATATCAAACATTCAAATCCGAATGATTAAGCTATTAAAATAATATTAGGGGTTGTGATGTTTTCAGTCATGATGATTTTCCCTAGAAATCACAAGAAGAAAACAGTTTTGTTTCCCTCAAAAATCACTAGGCATTTTTGTAAAAGGGCAACAATATATGATGGTTGATTGAAAGAAACAGCATTTTTTTTTTTCCCTCCCAACCCAGAAATGGCACAGGTTGGAACCGCGTTTTGTTGGCCTAATCAAGTGATGAAACTGGTATGCCACATCATCGGCTGGCCCATCCCAAACATCTTCCACCAGATCATCTTAGCCATCTGACGCTGATGGAGAATTACAACTGGTGGTCCGCTTTTAACGGGGACAGAGATGGTTAGATATGGCTGATGGGAGATGCTTAGGGATTATCACCCATCCACCATCAGCTCCATCATATGAAGGATCTGAATCACATCTAATGTGCACCCACCCCATATGTGCAGCTTGCCTCAGGTGAGCACTGCATATTTTCATCCTTCAACAAGCCTCCCAGGTATAACCCGCGTATATTTAGCTGATGATAGCAAACTTGGCTGCATACTAGTGAATTACAGCATCGGCGCCGGAATCTATTCACAGAATGCAAATATACCAAATGCTGGATACAGCAATAAGTGATGACAGAAAGTAATCAGCTCAATGAAATAAAAGGATCTTAAACTCGTACACTTCCCCGCTGCTGAATTGATTCTCTCCACAAAATCTTTGAGGGATCCAATGTCAACAAAACACTGACTTCTCTAGTTACAACCACATCTATAAAGATACCCAATTCCTCAAAGAGGGAAAGGACCTGTGCAGGAAAAAGGCAACACGAATCACATTTGGAAGATACAAACGAAAGCAGGTCTGAGAGGGAATAGATCTAGTGCGTTAGACTGGTTAACCTTCTTAAAGAAATAATCTCGCTGACCAACTAATTGAGTGCTCGTTATATCCAGCACAGTGACATTCCGCTTCAATACTATGCTGGTTAGTACAGTCTGGAATTAGGAAACAAAACAGTTAACACTGTTGGTACTTCATGCAATAAAACAATTCCACCAAAAAAAAAAAACAGAGATCTCGTTGACAGTAGTGAAGATGAAAAGTACGTTGCTACAAACCTTACTCATATCTCTAGCTCTGGTGATGAGGGTACCTGCAGCATTAGGATTACAAAAGTTCTTGACCCTAACAGGAATATTGGCCTCTCTAGCAGATCCCATGGATTGTGGATGCAAAACCTATAATAAAGGACTATATAATACTTATATAATAAAGATGGCAACCAATGACACCGCTCCCCGGGATTACCCAATGCACATGGTTTGTGGGTGATTGCGTGCATCCATAGGGATTAGTCTCGCCTAAAAAAGGGGGCAGGGACACCTTGTCATCATAAAAAAAATGACACTGAGATTTTAGAGAAGGAGTGCTAAACATCATCATTGTCATCTTCATCATCATAGCCTCATCCCAGAAATTTGGGGCCACCCAGCTTTACAAATTCCACAAAATTGGCACAAATTAGAGACACAAAGGTAAATTCCCATTGGCAGAAAATCACTTATAAGAAAATAATAATAATAATAATAATGTGATAGGGATCAGGTTGTTTATTGCACCAGATTTATGTGCTATAGAATTGACATGAGACCAGTGATGCTATGTCATTTGAAGTTTTCCATTTTATAAGTCCCTTTTATCTCCATATAAAATGCTCATCTTAGTCACAGGTTCTTGCACAACTTACGTGTGAACACACGGCACACAGGTGCCAGATTAGAATCGCTTATGAGGCTGGCCCACCATGGATGCATGCATTAGGGTGGCCAACCGATCCTAACTTTTTAACTGCTGAATTTAGAGGTGGTGGCTGTTGGTAAATTTTTATTTTTATTTTTTCTTTCTTTGGAACTCACCTGTGCACCGAAATATGCAAGCTTAGCTGCTTCATCAAATGTCAAATACGGTACAGGCTCTGTGCGCGGGTAAATATTAGAATTACAGGTCAAAAAACCATCCCCATACTTCCACACCTGTTATGAATTAAAAACTGGGTTGTCATGAATGATAAACTAAGTTGAAACAAAACAAAACAAAACAAAAAAAAAAAAAAAACATGAAAAGTAGCTCAAGCAAAAAGTTAGAAAAATAAATGCATACTTTAAGGTAGTTCTCCACTAGAAGTTCAAATGATTTGGTGTAACAAAACAAGAGAATATCAGATGTTTCTCTTTCAAATCAAAATGGGATGTGGTTATGATTATCTGGGAAAAAAGGGGCCAGTGGTTATGAATCTCTTTCCATGTGTACAGAGAAGCCTTAAATTCACATGCACTAAGGTTTTGAACTAAACCTGAATTTCTTGTACACCCAATGCTTTCCCAATGGTTGTAGCTGTCAAGTCACTCCCGCCCTTTCCTAAAGTAGTTACAGCACAAGATTTCTGTCCCTGCAGTTAGCAGATTATCAAGATGAGAAGTTGCACCAACAATTGAAGTTGAATATATAACAGAATCAGTTCTTTAAGAAAAATTGTATGAAGTTACTCCCTTTATCACCTACAAAACCTGTATTTAAAAGAAAAGGGGACCACTTTGCAATAAGGAAAAACGAATGAAGCAGATTCTGCAGTAAACGACCTTTCCGAGGAAGCCAGTAACAACAGGAATCGCAGGATCACTTATCCAGTCTCCAATCAATCTCTCTGCAACAGCGGGACATGTTGCTTCCAAGATAACAGCATTTGTAAAGTCATCTGTGGTTATAAAGCCGATATTATATGCATCATACTGCAAAAGATGAGGAGGTCATCAGTTAGCAAGAACAAAATCAAAAGCTAATTTACATTAAAGGAAAAGGAAACAGGATAAATTTTATGCTCTAGGGCTGATAGCAAGGTGTTCCGTATCTGTTATCATGCGCCCGTAGAGGCCGATACGTATAGGTAACAGCCATGACCATTACACGATACAGAGGTAAAACGGGGCAGTTGGTTTTTTGAGACCATATCAGCCGTTACGGGGCATAACGACCGTTACTCCCATAACGGTCGAAAAACGGTCACTTTTTTTTCTATTTAAATTCATTTGTTTCCTTCTTCTTTTTTTTCCCAAAAATTCTCCTACATCATTTTACAATAGATTTCAACCATTTTACTATAGCTTTTAAGATTAAAACCGTTGATTGAAATGATTTGAGTGAATAAAAGCTCTAAGGCCATTTGTTTTCAAAAATTGAAAAACTAGTATTTATGCATTTTTTATTTATTTATTTATTTATTTTCTGATTTCTAGGTCTAATACTTGATTGTCATGTGTAAACATTAGAGACATAATCATATTTTAAAAAAAATTCACTAGACAGCCTGATACAACACTCTCACCAAAGAGTGGACCGTTACACTTCTATAAACATGTTCGAAACAAAAAATGAATACATATTTGAAATATTTACATTATTCTTGATTTTCTAAATATTTTTTCAGAATTTTTCGAGCAAAAGAAAATTTTCAATCATTACGGCCGATACCCATATCAGTTACCGATACAAAATACCTTGGCTGATAGCATAATATAAAGACATGGATGTTAAGTGCCAAAGCTATGGGAATGGCAACTGGAAGTTGCGAGGAGAGTTGGTGGTGATAAATAGTGTAGGCATACAAGAAAAAATTTCAAGTGGAAACTTTTCTTCTTTTATTCTTTAAATTAGTGAGTGTACTCAAAAGGAAAATGAGAACAACATCAAGGAAGAGGGAAATAGTTCCCAATACACCAGATAAATTATGATTATTTATTTATTTTTGCTTTTTGTAATATACTAATTCAAACAAACACCAGATAAAATGAACTCCATTGATAAACCCTATATATGCAATACCGAGATTTTTTGGGTTCAGGATTGAACTCATGAGCTCAATATCACATCACTGCCTAACTGCTAGCTCACAAGGTTTCTGCCATATCAAGGTTCCACGTAGCAAGAGTATCCTTTTTCTGAGTCTTGGGTTATTTCTTAAAGCAATTTTTATTTAACCTTACTCTCATCTTAGTTTTAAATGGCAGATTGGCAAAAGTTTTGTGATCAGCTGCCCACCAAACATTAACCTTCCTTTTTTACCCAATAGTTCTAGGAACCAGACATGGAAGAGAATCATATGGACACCACTCACATGCCAACATGGTCCACTCAGTATTGAGGAAAGAAGATAGGCTATTGAGGGGCAATTGGAAATGCAAACACTAAGCACAGAGAAGCATATGAAATGTCATGCTCATGTAGTTGGCTTCCAATCATGGCCCGTTTGGGAGCTTGGATTTGGAATGCATTGGAATCCAAATCACAATTACATCGGAATCAAGGTGATTCCGAATCCTCAGTTGTGTTTGGTTGAAATGCACTGGAATCCAAATCTTCCGTTTGGGAGCTTGTATTTGAAATGCCTTTGAATTCTTCAATATATTCACAAGACCTGGATTTGATTAATTAAATCAGCTTTCATTTCCCAAATTAGTATATATATGCGATTTTTAATAGAATGATTGTAATAAGCCCATTGAAGTATATACTTTGGCGAAAAATGAGGAAATTTTGAGCCTTGGGTGGGCCACAAATGTAACATCACAAACAAGCGACTCTTTGACGTTTTCTAACAGTCCATTTAGATGCTCGACGTATGGATGCTTCTGATCATTCTACTGATGTGATTTTAGTGTAGCAGCTGATAATTACATTGCTTTGGGGTATCATCGGTGTGCCACATGTACGGTGGATTAATACCCTAGCAGCACAGTTGTTAGAAGTGAGACTCTCCTACCTTTAAAATGGAACCAAAAAAGGCATTTCATTTGGATTACTCTTGAATCACAGCATTTTGCTGAGATTTCAAAACCCACCAAAAGGCAGTATTTGAAATACCTCCGATTCCATTTACCACCAAATCCAAGGTTGCCAAATGCAAGAAGTAGCTATTTGGATTTGAAATACATCCATTTACCTCTAAATCCAAGGTGCCAAACGACCCCTCATATTGACACCACTCATGTGCCAACATGTGCCTTCCAAACTGCACGTTAGCAACACTACAGTGTGCACAGTCCACAAAGGGGAATCTGCAAACAATTCCTCACAAAGGGGAACCAACAAACAATTCCTGTCTAGAGAATGGAATTCTAGACGAGCCTAGGGGTGGCAATTAGTAAGCCAGCCCAGCCATGTAGAAACAGGGCCTGGGCCCCTAAAACTGGCCCAAGGGCCAGGCCCATGCCAATGATGAATGGCCCAACTCATACCTTTGGCACTAAGTTAGTTTGTGCCTATTTTCTGTAGTACATCCTACCTACAGATAATGTGGGACACAACATAAAAAAAGTGCATGGTGTGAAAACCAGGATGGCAAACTAATTAGCAAGCTACATGTTTGAAATTATTTGACAACCAGTGGTTTGAATGTGCATTAGTGGCCCACCTAATAAGTGATAGGTTTGATTTTTGCCCCACTGGCCAGCCCAATAGGGATAGGCAGGGCCTTTTTAGCCTAATCAGGGCCAGGATCAGGCCAAGGGTGGTGCCTTTTAGCCTGCTTAGTGCCAGAGCTGAGAGGATTGAACCAAGCTATGACCAACCCGGCCCAGCCCATTGCCACCCCTAGACGAGCCTGCTGAGCACAAACAGCACGCAATGTGCTACCACCGGACCAAAAGTGGGAAGGAAGTAGCCGCAAGGAATAGCAAGGAGTCTGTAACCTGTGTTTATCAAGAGGCAGTCACATGCCAACACAATCACTCGCAACACTGACCTTTTGCTGAACTGTTGTGCATAACTAATAGGGAAATTTTCAAACATATGGTCTCTAGCATGCAATTGCAGACAAACTCGATAGGCATGATTAGCAATTTTGTATTAAAAAAAAAAAAAAAAAACTTAAATTAGAATATGAGGCCTAAAACAAGTGATCACGAAACAACATACTTCGCGAGCTTTAGCATCAATTTTGTTCAAATATGCTGCAAAAAACCTCGTTGACATGCGCACTCCAAATGATACTAAATGGTCTATTGTACACGGAATCATCTCCTTCACTGAAGTAATCCCTTCTAGAAATTGCTCCAATTCCTCTAGCAATGCTGTGATGATTACAAGACAAGAAACCAATATGGTTAGGCAACCTCATAAAAATCATCAACATCAATGAAACAAAAAATAGAGGCCAAAATGAGAATCGAAATCAAAGATATGATAAGTTCAATCAAGCAAAATATGTATGCACCATGATAAACTCCATAGCAACATAAATCCAAATTTTGAAAATCCTATAAATTTAAGCAGTTTTAAGTTTAGCCCATTATAATAGGCTTATGATGATACCACATTAACATTTAAATGGGAGAAAGGACACTTTTTTCTTGGAAGAGCAGATACCTTCCTTTTGGGGTGTACTCTAATTAATTTGGTTGTCTCTAATATCCAGGTCTATTATGCCTCTTTTACATTGTCATATAGTTAAGCAGAAATAGCATCATCAAACAATTTCTCTGGCAAAGGTTGGCATGTAAGAATATTGCTAGAAGGACAGTTAGGGAAAATCATTTCTTCATCTGTGATGAATCAAACTCTCTGTGACAAACAACTTTTGTGTTCTGGTTATGAGGAAGAGATACGGCCCTCAGCTGTTACAGTCACTTTTTGTTTTGCAAAAAAAAAAAAAAATCAAAATACCTATAGCTGCTGCATAATGTTGGAAAAAAAAATCCAAAAAACATATATCTGCCCCGTAACAGATCATTACAGGCTATTACGGCCTGTACAGGGAGCGTAATAGGCCGTTAACAGCAGTTACTTGTCTTTTTTTCTTTTTTTTTCCCATAACAGCTGTTACGCCCGTTACGACTCTGTAACGTGTAATGGCTGCCACCATTACCTTCACGTAACGGCCTTTATGGCACACCATGGTTAAGGGACATTCTCATTAAAAGAAACATTCACAGCGGTCTAGAAAGATTAAAAACATGTGAAATTCTCTCTTCTAGGAGAAACAAAAGGAGACTAAATGCATCCATCCTTTTTGAAACTAAGCGCCCAGAAAGGCCAAAATGCCAAAGCATTTCATTTCAATAGGAAGGCATAATCCACGATGAAACAGTAGTGACAAACTAAGATCATTATGCCTGAGAAAAAAAAAAGGTACTGAAATTTTCACCATAATCAAATACCATATCTAATTCAACCGAATTAGGGACCAAATGGTATATACACTTTCAGGTTCACTTGATTAATAATAAAAAACTAGATCTAGACAAACAATAAAGCCTCACGAGGAATGGTGGACCTATCCACTCCAAGCTCATCAACAGTCCTGCAGAAAGCAAAAGCAATGAGAAACAGAGCTTAGAATAGGACTGATCGAAATTTCACACTCGGATAAGAAAAGTTCTAAAAGCAACTGTTACTCTGTTAGGGATATCAAAGGGCCAGACCTCGACAATGCAAAATATAATTTTCGAATGTGGCAGGCGGACATGCCTGGCCTGACCAGTTCAAAATGTGGGCCTAAACCAACCCCGGGCATGGCCCTTTGATAGCCCTAACAACCATGATCACAAGCAAGCAGTGTATAGAAAGTAGCACTCATCTTGGAAAATCAGTATTTCAAATACCAATACTTTGTCAGGCCAATGAAAAATTCACCAGTTTCACAAAATATCAGCTTAACATAAATTAAAATGAGCCATCTTTTATAGCAACTAACTAATTGAAAAATAAATGAACTTGCAAGCTACAAGGTTGGTTGAGAGGCAGAGGACCCAATACAAAGTGATGATCACATCACATCATCCTGAGCAAGGAAATCAACAAATCTCATCTGTATGTTTCAATACATATGAGGATGAGATGCAGACCATGGATGTTAATGCTGAATCTTGTCAGGGTCCATCAACCAATCTACACAAAGCTACAACAGTGTGAGTTGGGACTGGTACAGGTTTTCAGCCAAACCAAGTTCACTCTGCTGAGTGCAATTCCATCAGCAACTTTTTTGAACATTACTCAGGATCAGAAAGAGAAGAATAATAATTGAGATCTTACTTGAGATGCAGTTCTTTAATAAATCTCAACTCCTCAATGTTGGATACATTAGAAGCACCACAATCGATGGCCTTTTCCCCAACCTAAGACACAGCTATTGAATCTTAAGATAAACATTGAACTATGCAAAAGTATAATTAAGAAAAATAAAACAACACAAACCACAAAACTGGATCCATGGATACCCATCGCAGCCTATTAGTCGTCTTCTCCATTGCCGACAGAACAATTACAGGTCTTTTTTCAGGATTACTGAGAATAAGTTCTGCAACTTCCCTCATCCTTTTAGCTGATGCCACTGAAGACCCATCAAACGTCATGACACAGCTCAATTGCCCCACACTTCCATTGGGACTTTGCACAGTCTTGGATTTCTCAACCACAGAAGTAGCTCATCTCACGCAACTGCTTCTCAAGGCTATACTTGAGCAACCAACAATTATTCTTTGACACAAAAAACCAGCAGGCGAAGCTACAGATGCTGCAAACTTAATCCTTCTCGATGAAATCAACAGGGAACTCGTTCTGAATCCAGCATAAGGAATTTCAACGCTGCATAAATTCAACGAAGTTGCCAATCCAAAAATGCTAGAAATACACTCTCTTCCTACTATATTTTTACAGATCTATTGTTTAACTAAATCCTTCTCTAGATGACGAAATCTAGGTTTCCCCAGAGTCTGAAATACAATAAATGAGCTTAATTAAAAATCCTCTCTGCTTCTAACAGAAATCTTTAAAGAACACAAATGCTTCAATCTAGCTGCTACAATTCAAATGGAATTTCATTGAATTGCTCAATCTCACGCACCACCAGCGAATTCCACAACACAAACATCCTCCATCGTCCTTTAAAAACCCTAGAAAATTCGCAAAAACAAACGAGAAGGAAAAAAAAAGATATAACGCAGAAAATTAGGGTAAAGACAATGCAAACTTAGAAGAAAAAAAGAAGGAAGAGATAGATTCCAGAATTGCCTGCAGATGAGTGGGAAAAGCTTCAAGGGCTTTTGAATGAACGATGGTACGAAGAAAGTACGGGAGGAAATGCCAGAGATCCGGGAGACGGCTGCGTGCATGGGTATTTTATGAGAGAAAGGAGGCACGAAGGAGACATGAGACATGTTTTGGAATGGACGGTCCAGATCTAATCAGCACGGCTTATCTGACTACCGTTTCTAAGTTATGTGGGTCCCATCGTGATAAATTTGTTGTATCCACACCGTCCATCCATTTTTAGAGATCATTTTAGGGTATGAGCCAAAGAATTAGGCAAATCCAAAGTTCTAGTGGAACAACCACATGAAACAGTAGAAGATATTAGCTTTAAAAACGGTCATGTAAGTATTTGGTTATATTCTCGGCATTTCTTATTTCTGTAAAGTACTTTTTCTGTTCTAAATCAGACCAGTGATCCTGCCTTTAATGATAAGTCTTACTTTATTCGCATTCATTATCGGCTTCTTTACACTCAACCAAATAATTCTTGAAAGTTGAAAAGTTACTGAGTTTATCAAGGCAAAAAAAGAACTCATTAAAATAATATCTCTAACCTATGAAAATCGGTTGATAATGAACTTAATGGTTGTCTTAATAAACAGGTGATCTTGTACTCGGCCATCTGACTGCTCTATATAAGCACCAAAGGTTAATATTTCGGCTTGAATCGGATCCCCAATTGATCCTAGCACTCCAACTGTAAAGATAAATGGCTATTAGTACGGAAAAAAAAAACCGATTTACACTTAATTGAAAAAAGTCCTCATCTTGTCCACGAAATCTCTCAATCTTGGTTAGCATGATCAAATGGACTAATGATACGTTTCCCGCTTGTTTATACGCACGGGTTTAATTCTGACATACGGGGCACATGGATGATCCACGGTCCACACCATGGCCCACCGTGGATGGACACCGTGAATCCGAAACTCATTGACAGATCTTGATATTTGGAGTTTTCGCACACCTATGGACGGTTGAGAAGAGAATTACATTAGCCGTCCACATTATCTAAAAAGTGCTCGTGGAGATTTTTGGAGCGGCTAGATCAAACCTGCCCAACGACCTAGGTTACTGAAACATAGGTCCCGGTTGTCGGAAATGAGAATCGGTACTGTCGGCTTCTCAAGATTCCAGGCCACGTGACACTTTGTAGCGCGTGCTGAGATTGCGGCTTGGAAACGGAAACGGATTGGCTACTCCCCTGCCACCATCCAATGGCTGGTGGTCGGTGCTATGTGGACCCCACCATGATGTAGTTGTTCCTAGCCATCAACAGCGGCGCGGATTAGCTGCGGACAGAGTCAATAGCTATCTTGCTATTGAGTTGGAGGGCCCCATTAGATCCACATCCTCTTTGGCCAAATCATTTTAAGGCATAACCCCAAAACTAAAGCATAGACAAAGATTAAGTGGACCCATTACAGAAAATAGTAGGGTTAAACCTTCTTAGGGCTCATTGTAATGTTTATTTGAAATCGTACTTGTTCATAAGTTTGTATAGATATGGGCGTAGGGATAACACAAATATCAGCTTGATCCAGCACTCCATCAGCTTAAGTAGTTTTTAACGGTAGGTGTTTAATACTCACAGTTTTATGCGTCGGTACACTGGAGCTTCCCATCTAAGGCATTATTTGGCTCATGCTCCAACATGATCTTGCCATCCATACCATTCGTAATGTCATTTCTACTGGGATAAATTGAAAACACAAATATTATCTTGATTCAAAACTTCTATGGCCCATGGATTTTTAGAGTGTGGACATTCAATTCTCACATTTTCGGCCCACTTGAGAATTAGATCCAGGTCATTTTTGGCCTCAAAATCTAAAATGAGCTCACAAAATAGATGTATTGAGTGGATATCTCACAAACAACACAGTAGGCCTTACCTAAGTTCCTGGGTAGGAACTTCTTAGTAAGCCTTTCATGGTAAATTCATGTCTGGTGTTGGGTGGATGGATTACCCGTAAAAGCCTTTAGCAGTAAGTTCATATGCTCCGATGTAGATGAGGCCCACCATGATGTTTCTAAAAAATTTACTATGTACATCCATTTTTCCTTATAATTTTAGGAAATGAAAATAAAAATGTTGTAGATCCAAAAACTAAAGGCAGCTATTCATTGGGAAAATTAGAGAAAGAGTTTACTACCATTGAAATCTTTTTGGGCTCCACCCTAATGTTTATATGCCATCCAAACCCTTCATAAGGTCATCCCCACTAGTATGAATTAAAAACACAAAAAACTCAGCCTGATTATGGACTTTTGTAGCCATACTAATGTTTAAATGGTGGTCATTGAATCTCCATTGTTGTCAGCCACAAGTAATTTTTGGTTCCACTTGATTATTGGTCTCATGCCCTAAAATGATATGAAAAACGGATGGAGGGTGGATATTTTTAGAAACATCATGGTGGCCCCACCTAGCAACCCAGGAGCAGATTAGGTGATACCCCGTATCCACCAAACTGGGCAGGAACCTTGACTGTGGGGCTCACAGTTATGTATTTTCACTCAATCCACACTGTCTAACCATTTTAAAAGCTCCATTTTAAGCATATCTAAATCTCAGGTGGACCATAATACCTGAAATAGTGATAATCAACCATTAAAAATTGTCATAAGCCACAAAAGTTTTGGATCAAGCTGATATATTTGTGTGGTCTCTTCATCCAGGTCTTTGTGACCTTATCAACAGTTGGATGGAAAATAAATATTCTCTTGGCCCCCATGAAGTTTTTAATGGTGGGGATTCAATCACTACTGTTTCCTGTGGTACGGTCTTGATGCAGGGAAGGATGTGTAGCGGTCTAGCACCGCCTTCCTCGGGGGATGTTATAAAACGGATGTCTTAAATCTTGTTATCTTCGACTAGTCGAAGAAAGTTCGACTCGAAGTCCAGTAACAATATTTTTGAAATTTCTGAGGTCTTCGACCAGTCGAGGGACAGGCTCAACCAGTTGAAGGTTACGCAGATTATGCGCAGATTCTGCACGAACTACGTAAATTTGAGGCAGTTTCAGAGAGGTGCGTAAGCGGAGTTTTCTAAACTATAAATAGGAGTCCCTAAGGCCATTATAGGTGATGTTAAAGCCTTCTAAAGGTATTCCAAGGATTTCTAGAAGGGGTTCTAGGGTTTCAAAGGGTGTAGCAGGGGTGAGATTCGAGGTTGTTCGAATTAGGTAAGTCCTTTCTCTTTATAATTTATGCTTTCATAGTGAATCTTTGTGACTTTGTGCCATGGTTTTTTCCCAAAAGGGTTTTCCACACTAAATCTTTGTGTTCTCTTGTGATTGCTTGGCGCCATTGGATTACTATCCCAGATCCACTATATGATTCCGCAGCACAAATCCCAACAAGTGGTATCAGAGCGATCGTGGGGGCATAGATCTGAATCTGTAAGATTAGCAATAATGGGAAACACTAAGTTTGATATTGAGAAGTACTCAGGCAAAAATAATTTTGAGTTATGGAAGATTAAGATGATTAGTCTATTAACCAAGCAAGGCGAAACTAAGGCTCATGCGGAGCGGAAACCGACTATGAAGAATGAGAAACTCTTTATGGTAATTAATGTTTTAGTCTCCATCCATTTGTGTCTCACGGATGAGGTTATCTGCAATGTCATGAGGGAGAAAACCGCAGCTAAGTTGTGGGCAAAGTTAGAGGATGTCTATGTGAAAAAATCCTCTGAAAATTTCCTACACTTGAAGCGACAGTGGTGTAACTTTAAGATGTCAGAGGGTGGAGATCTAGAGGCCCACATCAGCAACTTTAATAAATTGGTTTGCAAATTGTTGAATATGGAAGAAGTAATGAAAGATAAAGAACAAGCATGTATGTTATTGAATTCTCTTTCGACATCAAATGAGTCATTCAAGGACACAATGTGCACCACAAATAAAACCCTGAGTGTCGACATCGTTATCTCAGCCCTTCAGGGAAGATCATGAGAAAGCTAAACGGCGACATGAAGATATCTTCTGATGCACTGTTTACGAGGGGTAGGAATTTTAAACAAGGTACAGGATCTTCAAGTTCTAGATCCAAATCCAATGGTAAGGGCAAAGGTAAGATAAAGTGTTGGAACTGTGAGATGGAAGGACACGTGAAGAAGGATTGTTTAAATCCTGAATCTAAGAGAGAGAATCTGAGGCTTCATACAGGGAGGTTAATGTTGCCACGTCAGATGAAACGAGTGAATGTGATGATGATGTCTTGACTGTGTCTACAATCAGTCGCCCATACAATGATTGTAGGGGCGAGTGGATTCTAGACACAAGGGTATCCTTTCACATGATACCTCATCAGAGTTGGTTCGCCAGCTACAGGGAGTGTGATGGTAGACAGGTGTTTATAGGTGATGTCAGTGCCTACAATGTTGTGGCTACTGGTACGGTGCGCAGCAAGATGTTTGATGGGATAGAGCATACCTTGACTGATGTCAGGCACGTTCCTGATTTGAAGAAGAATCTAATTTCTCTTGGTGTACTTGAGGCAAAAGGATGCAAGTTCATAAGTATTGATGGTACCCTTAAAGTATCTAAGGGGGCACGGTTGATTTTGAAACCGCAACGACCCAATAATACTTACAGGTTGATCGGGAGCGCTTCAACAGGTGGAGCTGCAGTGGCTGTAGCGGATTCCACCTCTACACGTGTGTGGCATGCTGTGCATGGCCACATGAGCAGGCAGGGTATGAAGGCTGAGACGCATGGACAGAGATACAGAGCAGGTGGAGCAGTCACCTATGAGAAGAATCACACAGCATAATCGCAAAATATCGGCGAGGTACATGGATGACTCTTATATTACATATACTCTCGTTACAAATGAGGGGGATCCGTCTACTATTTAGATGGTTCTAGGTGAGCCTAGTGCTAAGAAGTGAAAGGTGACTATGGGTGATGTGATGGATTCGTTGTACCAGACCGACACATGGGAGCTGATGAAGCTTTCAGTGGGCCGGAAAGCGATTGGATGCAGGTGGATCTTCAAAAGGATACAACATAGATACATTGCGAGGTTGGTAGCGAAGGGTCATGCTTAAAGAGAATGGATCGCCTTCTCAGAGATATTCGCGCTGGCGGTGTAGCAGGTATCTATTAGATTCGCATTGGCGCTGGTTGCCTAATGTGATCTCGAGCTGGAACAAATGGATGAGGAGACTGCACTTCAGCATGGGAAATTGGAAGAGCGGTTCTTCATGAAACAACCAGAGCGGTTTGAAGTTTAAAGGGGCTGAGAAGAAAAGTTTGTAGGAGGTCGTTACATGACCTATCGTGTAAGCAGTGATATAAAATTTGATTCCTTCATGGTGAGTTAGAAATTTTCTAGGAGTAAATACGATCATTGCGTCGATTGTAAGACACTGAGTGATGGCACATTTATCATCCTGGAATTGTATGTTGATGACATGTAGATCACCAATCATGACATGTCTGAAATCAATGTACTGGAGACTCGGTTAAGTAGGACATTCAAGATGAAGGATTTGGGGGCTGCGAAGAAGGTTCTCGATGGTGATATTTATAGAGACTGGAATAGGAGTAGGCTTTGGTTATCTCAGGCTGAATACCTTAAGTAGGTATTGTTCAATTATGTGATGGCCAAGCAAAATTGATGAGCGTTCCCTATGCGGCTCTGTAACGCCCCGGTTTTAGGACCCAAGTATGCAACTCGTTTCCTAATAACCCGGGTGTTAGCAGATAATCATATGGTAATCAATGTAAGATCAAAGTGAGATTAACGGAAGTCAAGCATAGTATAGATATAATCAAAATGAGAATAATATCCTGGGCCACTTAGCTGGGGCCCAAATACAAAACAAAAAAAAAACCTCAAATGTAAAATGTTTAAAACAAACTATCACAACTGAATCTACTGGTTTAAGCCATAATATGTAGCCGCTTCTTGGTGCGACTCCTCATCGTATAACTCTTTCTTAACTGCAGTCATCTCTGGGTCCGCTGTGTATCCGTCTGCCCCTGTACCTGCATCTTCTGTATGGTTGAACATTGATAAATAAGTAGCCAGCTCAGTGTGATTTCCCTTCAAGATTACACACCGCCGCCCTAGATAAGAGATAGCATAGAAACATCCAGCAACCAAAACATAGTAAATGCAGTTCTAATATATGCATGGATGCATGAATGCAACATCGACCCGGGGATGCTCATCTGTTCGAGAGTTGGGCTCGTCACCCATGTAAAGGCTGGCCGTTAGCGAAGCACATCATGTGCATACATCACATACCGCATAATGACTACCTATCGTACATCACGTATATGAGAGATAGACGCTAGTTTGTACCATGTATGTATGATTAGTCAAACCAATTTTAGTCTAGTTACAATCAGCCAATTTGGATAGACTCAAGGCACTGCGGGGGCTCTCACTAGCGTAAGCCGACAGATCGGGCATAGTGTCCCATGACCGCCACCCCTGGCCCATGAGTCTACTACCTTAGGGTGTGTATAGGACCCATCAACATGGGACTAATCAACTTTCAATGTATGAGAATTACCATTGTATGCCGACTAGGAATGAAATATTACAAACATTAAAAACAGCAACTAAGGTGAGACGGTATGTATGATTTAATTTCGAGTAAACAATAGTAATGACAATTATTGAAAAAGCCCATTCCATAGTTGGGTAGATGATAGATGGTAAGCCCCATAATTGAACTGCCACTAACCATAACTTCCATGTTAAGGGTCTACACTTGTCACAACCAGTCTAGTTACACCCTAAGTACGGACTCTTCTTAGGTAGAGGTTCCATAGAGAGGTTTCTTTAGTAAGAGCTTTGCAATCAATACGATAATAAAAGGGTATGGCATGGAAGACCAACATGATTCAATAATCAAAGTAAAGTACAAGTATACTTACAATACAAGAGTCACATGACCATTATGTATCAGTTTTAAGACATGTACCCAAGGAAGCTAAGCATGTAGTTCATATGTTGGGTGACTAGTTAAGTAACTTAGACAAATCTAGCATAAACACTCAAGCCAACTAATTAAGTACTTTATTCTAACCAAAACATGGGTTTAACTGACCAAGTATACGAATCAATTCTGATCAATTCCAAGGCATAAATTAAGCGATCCACATGTTCTAATCATTTCTGACTTATAAGCATAGGTAAACTAAACAAGTATCAACTACTTATAAGGCATAAGTTCAAGCAACTAATCGAATGATTTACCATTTTCGGGTCATCATTCGTAGTTACTATAAAGGATACCCTTAGCCTAGCTTGGGGATGGAAAGCCCAAGGGGAAGAACATCATCACCTGAGGGATTGCAGCTCCTTTCTTGATTCTGTTTTCTGTGGGTAGTTAACGGCCCGATATCGACTCTGATAGATGGCCTCGATGTTAGCTAGAAGTCCCATCCTGTACATGTCAAAATTTTAAGTCGCCTAGTATTTTAAGCTTGGTTGATGTAGGTTTTAAGATAAGGTAACACCTGTGTGCTAGAGGTACAGGGTGTTACATTCTATTAGCGTCAAGTTACACAAGTTATCAATTTAACATGTGCAATTAATGAAAAGCATCCAGTGTTCGAATTATCTCCAATATTATCAAAATATCTCTGATATTATCTTTATCTCCAGCTCAGCGATACCGATAATGCTAGTAATATTAGAAATTTCAGGTATTAGTAATGTATCGCTAAGTATCACCAACATATCAATATCGCTAATGTAATCATAAATATTTTCAACTAAGTAAATTTTAGGTGTCGCTTGTATTGTCAATGCATGAATATTATCAATATTTTCAACTATGAAAATTCTAAGTAATACTTGTATTATAAGTGTATCGATGATATTTCAATATTAAATTTTTATTTCAATTTTTTTCATGGGCACATGGTTATATGAAGTGTTCAATTTGTCATTGATAATATTGATAATATTTCAATCTTATCAATATCACAACATGCATGATATTGAGACCACAATCTTTCATTTCCTTTCCAATTGTTGATGATTTCTTGGTGAAATATCATGTGTTGTTGATATTTTACAATATCAATGGATGTTTGGATGGAAGGCTGGATGGTTAAATAGGTTGGATGGGATGGTTGGACTGATTTCTTAACACAACACATGCTTTTAAGGCCCCATTAAATGGAAACTTGTTATGTATGCATTCTTTTTACAAATTTTTTCATTTCTAAATATACAAATATGTCCATTTTAACATCTCCTGAAGTTTTGCTAAAAATTCTACCGTTTTTCCCATGTTTCCCTGCATTTCTAGTTATTAGCGATATTATCGGCGATATCGATATTATTTCCGTATCCCTAGCCAGCGAAACTTGTAGCAATACCAATACTTTGAACACTAAAAGCATCTAAGCACACAATTCCTAGCTACTCTTATTAATTCCCATACATTATATTATGATATGATGCATGCCTTCGCCATCCAACACTCCCTCAAGCAACACCATCTAAATGTTTGCATATGTCCAACACTCCCTCAATGCGACCTCGATTGCCGAGTCGCTAACCTAACTAATGTAATGAGAATGATCATGTTAGCCGAATGTTTAGTTATGTTCATTTGTTTAACAGAATTGGGAAAAGTAGGACACCCTAACGAAGTCAATGCCCTATCCTGATTGCGAGGCACGGGCAGTCGTGGCGGCCTTGCGCCTACGATCTTTGATCCATTTGGGTTCGTCACTCCTAGAAAACTCATACGAACGGTGGCTTTATAAACTACGTTTGCTTGCGGTCACTACGAAGAGGCTCGTCACCCCGGCGTAAGCTCACAACTCGAGCATAGTGTCTCATTCCACCATGCCTGGCTCTCGAGACTTGTAGATCATATCATAGTTGTTGTCAGTGGGTGCTCCATGGGCGTAGGGTGCATTAGGTTCAAACAAGTGTGGTCATATATAGTGAACAGATATGGTTGGTCAGTTAGTAGGCCAATTCGGCTGATTAAGGTGAACTATAAAATATTCGGCATTGGGTGCGAGCATCCCATGTAGTCCAACCGGCTATCCATGTTCAACGTAGATCGGACAAATTGGTCGTTGGGCGGCCAACTGGTGGGGCTGCCCGCGTGGGTTTTGCAATTTTGCTCGCCAAACTAAAAAGGGTCAATCATTAAACATTTTATAAGGGTTCATAAACTTCTCTTAGTCTCAGAAAATTCAAGCACGCATAATAATAAACATGGGCATTCAACTATATCGAAGCATAGAGACAACATGCGGGCACATTACCCCAATTTGTTGTAGGTTTTGAGATAAATTATAATCAATTTTCATATAACGGAAAGTGAATTAAATGACAGGCAACAGTTCAATAACTTGGCCTAATCTAACATGGAAGCAATCATTTGGCTACTCTAAGCATGATTAGGCAATTTTATGGAGAAGTAACTACCAAAGAATTTACTTGCTAATCAACATGCACACCAATTTCGCACACATAATCATTAGTTACAACCTAGGTTTGATAATTAGTCACCTAAGGATAATAGTCGGTACCTAGGAATAGTCTAACGGTTCGTCGTGCCACTCCTAAGGTTTCAATTCCGCAGGTTGGTGTATCGGAGCCCTGCGCTGATAGAATTTGCATGTCAGAGTGCATGCAAGTGGTCTAAGATGCCGAAATTTAGAAAGGGGCTAGATTGATTACCTCTCTATTGCCAGTGGGCCGCTTCTACGACGGGGGAGTCGTGGGCTCCGATGTGAGCTATGGTAGGAGGGGATTTTCCCAAATCCAACTCCCTTGGGAGCTCTCTTCCTCTACTCTCTCCACTCCCTCTCTCCCTTGCAACAGAAAAATTCGTATGGGAGTGAGGGAGTGTGATTTTATGACTTATATAGTCTATAATTTATGTCTACATGGCCCTAGGAGTTCTTTTCCTAACATGCATGTCCCTAGTGGGTTGGATCCTGGCCCATAGGACTCTTCTAGGGGCCCACTGAGCCATCTGTACCTTGGGACCCGAGTTTGATTGCAATCCAATTGTTGGAAAGTTGCAACTTCGCAATTTTAGTGGCGGGGCCAACTTAAGTTTCAGGTTTCAAGTCCCAGGTCCCGAACAGTCGCGTCTTTTAAGCACTACCTTTACGGTCCAAGTTGTGCAGTTAGGGGCAATGTTTTAGTTTGCAGTCCGCGATAGACTCCAAGCCCAGTGAGGCCTATAATTCCCTATAGTTTCGGACTTGGTAGATTTTCCACAGGCGACATGTGGCCATTTTAGTCTGTCAAAGAGAATTGTTGGAAGAGTCGGCCCCACGGCCTACTTCCGACATAAGTCATACTCAGGTCTGACTACGTTCATGACCTCATCCTTCCGTAACTTAGTGACAGTGACTCCTGGCATCGTTTATCCCTAGATTTTTAGGGCCTCTCGCATATGCTTTATGCGGTTGCCTAGTGCAGTCCTATGGCGGTTCCGCTAGTGGGTGGACGCCTTAGGATGCAGTGACTTTGGCCCGGGTGTTACAATGAGACTTTTGTGGCCATACAAATGTTTAAATAGTGGTCACTGAATCTCTACTATTATAGCCACAACTGATTTTTGGATCCACCTTATCATTGGTCTCATGTCCTAAAATGATTTGGAAATACAGATGAACAGGTGGATTTTTTAGAAACATCATGGTGGGCTCCACCTAACATCCTAGTGTAGGGAGGAAATTAAGTGATACCCCGGATCCACCAAACTGGGTAGGATCCTTGACTGTGGGGCTCACTGTAGTGTATTTTCATTAAATCTATAATGTCCAACCATTTTAAAAGCTCATTTTCACCCATGATCCAAAAAATGAAGTAGATCCAAATCTCAGTTGGACCCATAAAACATGAAACAATGGTAATCAACCATTAAAAATTGGTGTGTGCCATAAAAGTTTTGGATCAAGTTGATATTTGTGTGGTCTCTTCATCTATATCTTTGTGACCTTATCAACAGATTCAATGGAAAATAAACATTATGGTGTCCCTCATGAAGTTTTTAATAATGGATGTTTCCGGTGGAAAAGTCCACGTAAGATTTGGATCTGCTTCATTTTTAGGATCATGCCCTACAATTAGCTTTCAATAAAGATGGATGGTGTGGATGTAGTCACATACATCACAGTGAGCCCCATAGCCAGGGTCGATCCAGGGTCTCACGGATGTAGATTGGCTACTAATAGGTTGAGTAGCGAGACTGCTACTGTATGACCCGTATCCTAGCCCGTACTGTTCTTTAGGCTTCCCTGTCCTCTTGGTCAAATTCCAGCGACCCGTGACGCGTAAATAGCATTTGCGCGCAACCTTGAGTCGTACCCTGTCAACTCGAGTCTGCTCGACCCGAGACTTGTACCCTTGTGATCGTGCCGTCATCGCAGTTCCGATGCCGCGTCTCACCCGCCGAGGCGATACCCAGGCCAGGAGATGTGGGTCCGCGTTCAATTCGAGAAAAATGCTGTTCATTTGTAAAATAAGACAACCTTTCAAATCAATCCCATCAATCACATCAAATGTCAAGTACGACACTCATCTCCAAAGTTAACTCTCTCTTACACATCCCTTACATGCCAAATACACATCCATCACCTTTCACCCATCCTTCACCCATCACACTCATCTCGTACAACCTCTCTCTGTAACGTCCCGGATATTTTTCAACTTAGCGATGGACATCCTTAGGCACCGGGTCGATCGTAACATCTTATTAACTTCTCAGAACTCAATACCAAAGTCTAAAAATCTATTTTTTTAACCCATTTCCTTTAAAATCTCACCTTTCACCACCTTATTCTTCAAATTTTTCTAAGTACTTTCATATTAGACACGAATCCTAAAGTTTAAGTGATAAAGAACAATACTTAAACTAAAATTTACTATAAATAGTAAAGAAATAAATAAAATGGGTTTTTGACCATTAATCTTTTGGAATCTCATGAAATAAATAGGTTATTTGGATAGAGTAACTTCTCCTACCCAAAATCATATATTGCACTTCAAATAACTCATTCTAGTTTGCCAAATACACTTGTTTCAAATATCAGGTAGCAAAACTACCACTAAACAGGACAGCGAGTGGCAATGGCATCGCCGTGACGGGGAGGCCTCGCAATCCAACGGGCCGGGTGGGCCACAGCAGGCCGGGAGGCCCGTTTTCTACAGTTTTTCATCCGACTTCAAAAAGTCATATCTCCCTCGATATAACTCTGATTTAGGTGATTCAAAAGTCAGATTGAAGCTTGATAAGTCTAGTTTCATATAAAATAAGTAAAAAATATAATAAAAATTTAATATAGTTAAATATAGGTCATTGTGACAACTATCTGAAATTCATTAATTTGTACAGCTGCTGCTTTTAGAATTTTCAGAATTTTTCTACAATAGGAAATCCAGTGAAATTTGATGGAGATGAAGTATACTTGATGGTGAACTACTAAAAAATAATTAAAATAATATACTAACAAAAAAAGCCAAAAAGGGATATAGAACTACCCTAAGACCTTATTCTATCGTAATTAGGGCAGAATTTAGTTAAGTACTAAACTAAACAATCGATGGATTTAGCTTGAACCACTTTCTATACGAACTACAAGACCCAAACCCTATTAAAATCACTAACCTAACATTACTTAAAAACATAGGGGTAATCTTAAAACCCAGTTGCTCTCGGGAGCACATTGAAACTCCGTATCGGACCTGGACCGCGCGTCGAAAGTTCAATGACTCACAAAACTATATGGTTATGACTGCTTTATTGGGCTTGACAACCATCACGAGAATCGAGCCCAACTAGTGTCCAAAAATGCACCACTTGAGCCCAAAGTGAAGTGTGTGGGAAACGCGAACATCTTTAGAAAATGAACTCAGATTTAAGTGATTTGGGTCGTTCGCTTACAGGCCAAATTTAAAATTTTAGACCATCAGATTCTGACCCAACTACACCCTTGGATCAGGAAAATTTTCCTACACAGGTCAATGTACTTGTGGCCCTGATCGAGTGACGATAGCCGTTGAACTGAAACTGGTCCTCCAGGGTCGATCCACAAATTCGATCAGACCGAAATCTTAACCTAGCGTAGATCCATTGTTAGGAAACTTTTTCCTAACCATGTGCAAGTAATAGACCCCCAGATGAGCTCCGTTAGCCCGAAATAGATGCCATTTGGCTATAACCTAAGTATACCATGGCCCTGGGGCCATTTGCGTCAGTTTTGGGCCTATATAAGGACCTTAAACCCACACCTCTCTCTTTCATACAAATTTCTTTAACCCTAGGAGAGAGAAGAGAGAAAAGAGGAGAAAAGAGTGAGGAGAAGAGAGGGATTCCTGGAGATCGTTGCT
Source organism: Magnolia sinica (assembly GCF_029962835.1). Classification (NCBI taxonomy): domain Eukaryota; kingdom Viridiplantae; phylum Streptophyta; class Magnoliopsida; order Magnoliales; family Magnoliaceae; genus Magnolia; species Magnolia sinica. The sequence goes on along the minus strand of NC_080575.1, from coordinate 3,713,563 downwards.
GGGATTCACTCTCATAACTCCACGCCTCGATTCACCTCCCTACCATTACTACATGAACCATTCTAACTATGATTTAGGTAAGAAACACTAACCCTAATCTTGTTTTAGTAATCCAAATAGAGAATTCGATGAAATAGCTATCCTATGTCGTGATTTAGGTAGCTGTTGTTCTGTAGACGGAAGCGTAAGATTCGAACCGAGTTCGAAACGAGTTTTTTGACAAAAAGTGAGGACTATAAACGTTTAGGTTATGGTTTTCAAGGCTTTCAATGTCAGCAATGATTTATGTTTGACTTGATTGCTACTATATGATCTTAGTTACGATGTATTCGACAGTTTATACATGTATGTGAACTATTGAATATATAATGCATTCCATGTGTTTGTGGAAATGTTCGAATGAATATGAAATCATAATTTGTACTTGCCATGACTATTAACCTAGAATACATGATTGTTTTGTGTACGACAACTCCTTCGTGAAAGGATTTGTCATAATATATGCCATAACTAATTTAGTCTATGCATAATAAAAAATGCATTCCATGTATTTGTTACAATGTTTGAATGGGCATTTGAATGTGATTTGAGTTTTCCGTGATTACTGATCTAGGGTTAATCATTGTCACATATACGTTACTCTTTCCATATAAGGAATTACTAAATCTATGATGTAATTAACCTAGTCTATGTAGTTGGTATAGCGTAGTCTAAGTGTTTGTTGAATTGTCTGAATGAGAGATCATTGATGATTTGTATTTATTACAAGTATTAAGATAGTATTTTGCATTATCTTGTACGTATGTATAGTTTATTTCAGGTAATCATATTTGCCTTTACGCAATGTATGGATAAAATGCAAGTGTTTGATAACATGTTCAAGATGTTTGATGAGATGCTCAAATAAAAATTATGTTTGAATTGTTGTTAAGAGATATTATAATTATCACATGTGACTATCCATTGTATCTGAGTATGATTGGGACTACCACGTAGTCCAGGCAATCGGTAACAATTCCTATTTGAGTGGCGAAACCAGTCTCGCCACATTGGATAAGTTCGATGAATCTGAGTCGGACGAGGATGGTCGGTGGTGGCTAGGTCACACGGGGTGCTTATGCACTCCACGTTGGTTAAAATTGCATGCGCTCGTACCAATCGAACTTGTCAAATAACCCGATTGGCCTATTGTATGTTCACCATGTATGAATGCTACTACTTGAATCTAAGGTACCCCTTACCAATATAAAGACCCGTTTCAACCATGGTACCTCAATCCGCTAAGACTCATGAGCCGGGCATGGTGGTATGGGACACCGTGGTCAAGCTGTCAGCCTATGCTGGGGTGACGAGCCTCCCCGTAGTAACCAGTGAGCAACTCAAACTCGTGAGCCGAATACGGTGGTATGGGATACTGTATTTGACCTGTCGGCCTACGATCAGGTGACGAGCCTCTCGTAGTAACATTGAGTATACACTAAGACTACGCTAAGGTGTCGAGCCTTCCCGTAGTGACCTTGAGTATAAAACAGGCCTACCCCGGCGCAGCCTGGCTGTGGTCCCCAGTCGGGTTGGTGTTGAGCCTTCGAAAATAGACTGCCAGTTGGTAGGGCTTTGGTGGTGTGACCTCGAGTGTGAATTAAGCCTACGTTGAGGTGACGAGCCTCCCTTAGCAACCTATCATATAAACTCGCGAACTTACCTATCATATGTGATTAACTAAGATTGGCAACCCTAGATGGATCATTGTTTGGGTCAATGATATAAAGAGAGGTATATTAGCTTCCTGAACCTGCTGTTTGAATAAACTTAATTGAGAATTGGGCTAACACGATCATACATGCATTACATGTGCTTTGGCGAGGAAGAGCACGTGTCCAAAGTGGTGCATGCCGCAATCATAAGATGATATCGTTGAGGGAGTGCAGACGAGGGCATATATCATTATCACATACCATTCTTGCATTAACAAGAGTAGTTAGGACCTGATTGTTGTACTGTTTTATCATTACTGCTTGACTGAATTGATAACATATTAACGTTTGCTTTATAGTTCCACTGAATTAGCTATCTTGCACAGATCTGATCTATCTCAGTCTCTCCTCGGCAACGGCGCCAAAAACTTGATTGCTTGCCTCCAAGTGCAGAGGTTCATAAGTAGTATCCCGTGAATACAAGGTCGATCCCACAGGGAGATGAATTGTGAGAAGAAAAAAATCAAATGCAAAACAAACTAAATAATAAAAATTAATCTGATGATTTAATTGTGGAATTTTTGAATGGATGTAATTCAACTGAATAAAATAACACTCAAGCTTCAAAGTTCCACACATAAGTTAATGTTCCAAAATCATGATGACTTGGATAACACAACTAGGATCTGAGCACTATGGTTAGCCTAATCGGAAAATAAAACAGTTTAAATATTTTAATAAATGATATAAAAGATTAGAAAATGATGGATTTACACCATTAACATATATTCTCAAGCGCCAGTGATTTTAAGTATTCAATATCTATAGGATAATGAATATCAAAGAAATATAACAGGTTGAGAACATCCCCTATCTAGGAAATCTGATTGATCTAGGGTAAGCCTATCCATCAATGTAGATCTCATATGATGAAAACATATGGATCTCACAAGAGGATAAAAAAAAACCTAAATAATGAATAACATGCATACACCATTCTTCTCATCATTAAAATAATCAATCATCATAATCTTAAAGAAATATTAAACCCATGTGCTTCCCTTCTAGCTTGAGCTAGAGGGAACTTAGAAAAATATAATTAAATTGCAGAAATAAAAAGTAACAAGAAATAAAGAAAAAATTACAAATAGAAAAGATCTAAAAAAAACAACTTACAAAGCTTTAATAAAACTAAAAACTCTTTAAAAACCCTAAATTTTACTTTGGGATGCCTTGAATAATCTTTAGGAATGCCCTAAGAAACCCTATTTATAAGTAGGGAATTCTAATTTTCGTATAAAGTTGAAAAACCCTATAAACTGTCTAAAATATACGTATTTTTTCAAAATAGACTTCTCACTGCATAGTTCATTTAAAATAGACTTCCTACTACGTAGTTTTCCAAAATAAACTTCACAGCTTCAGAATACACTTTTTCAGGATGATTTCAGGATTCTTCACTTCAAATCTTCGATTCTCTTCATTCCTCACTTGGTTTTCTTGGATCTTTAACATGTGAATTCTTCAATCTTGGTCTCCTAAGATTCATCCCTTGCCTTGGTGATTTTTGAGCATCAAATTCTTACTTTTTAGCACCATTTTTCAATCCAAGCTCTTAAATTCACCTTGCAACACATACATGAGTAAAATAAAATATTAAGATGATTTATGTTCATAAAATCAAGATATAAATAGAAAAAATTATGCAATATTTGAGTCTCAACACACCCCCCAACCAGCATTTTGCTAGTCCCGAGCAAAATAAGCGAAGAAAAATAAAATAAGAATAAAAATTAATTTTAAAATTAAAATTAAAATGAAAAAAATTCTAACTACACCACTTTCATAGGTAATCTCGATTGCATTTAGCATATGCAACAAGCCTTTAAACCCCTAGGTTTCCCTTAGTGGACGAGTTATAGTCTCGTGAGGGTTTCCAGAAATGTTACCCACAAACATTGAAAACATGAAAAATAGTTCAACACTCAGAAATTTATACAATTATGCCTTCATTCATTATATGAATTCCAAAGCAAAATAATACTTACCCTAAGTTTGAAGTTAGTTAGAATCTCAATTTCCTAATCCATTACATCCTTGAGTTCAGAAACCTAATCAGAATTTAGAATAGTTATGATCCAATATACTTAGGTGCTCCATGATACTAGTTTAACTTTGAGAAATATGCATATTCTCTTTCCTAACTCCTTTCGATCATCCCAAGAATATGAAATCTCTAGTTATCTCATTTTCTTCATGTCATTTCTTCTTCTATCATCATATCATCATTATTACAGACTACCCTTAGATGAAGATTCTCACCGGGTTTGCTTCATAACCTAAGGTATCGTACTTGTAATGGTAACAGTAATGGATACTTAGGTATCCTTACTCCGGATTACTGACACGATTGTTATGGTCATTGCATTCATGCTTTGTAATAAAATTTTCTTTTTCCATCATTTTTTTCTTCAATATTCTCTCTTTTAAGCATATATCAATGGTACTAGTTCATTCAACCTTGTTTGAATTAAAATTTGTTATTCTAGTTCACATATCATATTTCTCACTTAGTTAGCTAGATTGTGAATTCAGTACATCAAATTACAACTCACTTTAAACTAGTGATTAGATAATTGAACTCAAGTTTATAAGTTTTAGTTATCAGAATTCTGACTACTATCGACCTAGACTAAGTATTAACTTTACCTTTGGAATTCGCATAATATCATGTTCACATTCTTATATATATTATTTTGAAAATGTTGAAAAAATTTCCCCATAAACCTAAAAAAAATAAACTTAAACCTAACTAAAACCTAAAAATAATAAAATAAACTGAAACCTAAAAAAAACTTCACATGAATGACTATCCACACCCCCCAACCTAAAATCTACATTGTCCCCAATGTAATGATAATGTAATGTAAAGAATAATAGAAATAAAAGAAAAGGTGGATAGTACTTGCCATGAAAAACTCACCTGCTATGTGACACTAAAAAAATTAAATATGATATAAATCCTAAACAAATGTTCCGTCAGACTAGAAGCATCATTCTGAATATTCTGGCTCATGAAGAGGGAATGACTCCTCTCTCAAATGAAAGTTTTCTACATAAGGCTTCAATCTCTGACCATTAACCTTATACACATTTCCATTACGTGGATTCTCAATTTCAATAGCCCCATGAGTATAAACATTCTTCACAATGAAGGGGCCTGTCCATCTTGATCTTAACTTTCCCGAAAAAAAATTGGAGACGGGAATTGTACAATAGGACCTTTTGCTGAGGTTCAAAATTCTTCCTCAGGATATTTTTGTCATGAAAAGCTTCGGTCCTCTCTTTGTAGATTTTAGAATTTTCATAGGAGTCTCTCCTCAGCTCCTTTAATTCATTCAACTCTAATTTCCTTTGTCCACTTGCTTGATCCATATCAAAGTTTAATTTCTTTATTGCCCAGTAGGCTCTATGTTCTAATACCACAGACAAGTGGTAAGCCTTCCCATACACCAATCTGTATGGAGACATTCCAATCGGGGTCTTATAAGCAGCCTTATAAGCCCATAAAGCATCGGATAGTCTGAGGGACTAATCCTTCCTATTTGGTCTTATAATTTTCTCTAAAATGTGTTTGATTTTTCGATTACAAATATCATCTTGCCCACTCGTTTGTGGGTGATATGGGGTGCTCACTTTATGCTTGATGTCATATTTCTTCATCAAAGTCTCAAATGTCTTATTGCAAAAGTGAGACCCGCCATCACCAATGATGGCCTTTGGAGTTCCAAATCTAGCAAAAACATTTTCCTTGAGGAATCATATGACGACTTTGTTATCATTAGTCCTCCTTGAAACTGCCTCAATCCACTTTGAAACATAGTCTACACCAACCAATATATAAAGAAATCCAAAAGAAGATGGAAATGTGCCCATAAAATTAATACCCCAACAATAAAAAATCTTCAATGGTAAAATTGGGGATAAAGGCATCATGTTGCGTTGGGACACTCTTTCCAACCTTTGACATCTATCACAAGCAACACAGAAGTGGTGGGCCAGTAAAAACCACACTGTATGATTTTTGCAGTGATTTTCTTAGCAAAAAAAGGCCACCACATGCTTCCATGTGACAAAAGGAAATAACACTCTGAACTTCATCCTCTAGGACACAACGACTAAAAATCTGATCAGTCTCATATTTATATAAATACGGGTCATCCCAAAAAAAGTTCCTAACCTCGGTTTCAAAACGCTTCCTATCTTGTGACTTCCAATGATATGGCATTTTTCCCGTTACAAGATAGTTCACTATATCCACATACCAAGGCAATTTGGAGATCGCAAATAATTATTCATCAGGGAAAGTATCCTAGATATGCATCTCCTCAGTGGAATCATCTAACACCAATCTAGAAAGGTGATCGGCCACTACGTTTTCTACTCCTTTCTTATCTTTTATCTCTAAGTCAAATTCTTGAAGTAGGAGGATCCATCTTAAAAGTCTCGGCTTTGCATCCTTCTTAGATAGCAAATATTTTGAAGCTGAGTGGTCTGTGAAAATGACCACTTTAGATCCCAGCAAGTAGGACTTAAACTTATCCAAAGCAAAAACTACTACAAGTAACTCTTTTTCAATTGTTGAGTAGTTCACTTGGGCTGAGTTTAGAGTTCTACTCGCATAATGAATAACGTAAGGCCGTTTATCTTTCCTTTGGCCCAAAACAACCCCTATGGCATAATCACTTGCATCACACATTAGTTCAAAAGGAAGTATCCAATCTGGTGGACGCATGATAGGTGCAGTGGTAAGAGATGATTTAATTTAATCAAAAGCACTTACACACTCATCTGTCCATTAAATGGAACATCCATTTGAAGAAGATTAGTCAAGGGTCTAATAATGGACTAAGTCCTTGATGAATCTTCTATAAAAACCAGCATGCCCTATAAGTGATCTAATATCTCTAACAGTTTGGGGGATAGGTAGATTAGTTATAATGTCGAGTTTTGAGCGATCTACGTCGATTCCATTTTTGGAGATAACATGGCCCAAAACAATTCCCTTTTGAAACATGAAATGACATTTCTCACAATTTAAGACAAGGTGTTTCTCTTCACACCTAGACAAGACAAGAGATAAACTGTTGAGGCATTCCTCAAAACTACTCCCAAATACAGAAAAGTCGTCCATGAAAACCTCAAGAAACTTCCCAACCATATTTGAAAAAATACTTAACATACACCGTTGGAAAGTTGTTGGGGCGTTACATAATTCAAATGGCATCCGTTTGAAAGCAAACATGTAAAATGGACAAGTGAACGTGGTTCTCTTGGTCTTCCAAGGCTATCTCTATTTGGTTATATCCGGAATATCCATTAAGAAAACTATAGAAGGAGTGACCTACTACCCTCTCTAAAACTTGATCAATGAATGGTAAAGGGAAATGGTCCTTCTTTGTGACCTAATTCAATTTTCTATAGTCAATGCAAACACGCCAACCAGTGGTGACACGTGTTGGTATGAGTTCATTATTAGAATTCTACACAATAGTTATTTTAGATTTCTTTAGGACTACTTGAGTTGGACTCATCCAAACACTATCAGATATTGGGTACATGATTCCCACATCCAATAATTTGATCACCTCATTTTTTACAACTTTCATCATGTTTGGATTGATATGCCTTTGAAGTTGTCTAATTGGTTTGGCGTCATCATCGAGGTGGATCCGATGGGTGCATATGGAAGGGCTTATACCCTTAATGTCAGAAATAGTCCAGCCCAAGGCTCCTTTGTGGTCCCTTAGAACTTTCAACAATTTAATCTCTTGATCTTTGTCTAAAAATGAAGAGATCACCACATGATAAGTTTTATTTTCACCTAAGTATACATACTTAAGCTCATTTAGTAGTGGTTTTAAATCAAGCTTTGGAACATTGGTTGGTGATGGCAGAGGTCGCAAGTCCTCGATAGACAGGATTTGAGTGCGCGGTCTCCATTGGTACATATCAATGTCCTGGGTGGTAGTGCTCTCATTATCATCAGAAATTTCAGCAAGCACTTTTTCTAAATCATAATTTTTCAAGTCCCCAATTACTTGAATCAATTCCTCAGTTAGACTAGGTTCCAATTCCTCTTCTTCTATCAAGTAGTCTATGAAATTCAGCTCATGGATCTCATTATTATCAATGGGCTGCTTACATAGATTGAAAATATTTAGCTCTAAAGTCATGTTACCAAAAGACAAGTTCATCATTCCATTCCTGTAATTTATGATTGCATTTGAAGTTGCTAGGAATGGGCGGCTTTAAATGATGCGGACTTGAGCACTAGCATTTACACATGGTTCAGTGTCTAGTACAATAAAATCCACGGGGAAGTAGAATTTCTCCACTTGGACTAGCACGTCCTCTAAAATTTCCCTTGGTACCTTAATAGAGCGGTCAGCGAGTTGGAGTGTAATCGTGGTTGGTTTAAGCTCGCCTAAACCCATTTGTTTGTAAACTGAATAAGGTACTAAGTTGACACTTACACCCAAATCTAGCAAAGCATGCTCAATTTAGAAATTTCAAATAATACAAAGAATAGTGGGACTTCCCGGGTCTTTGTATTTGGGTAAAACCCTTTATTGAATGATAACGCTCATTTTCTCAGTAAGGAAGGCCTTTTTGTGCACATTTAATTTTCTCTTTACAGTGCATAAGTCCTTGAGATATTTAGCATATGATGGAATTTGTCTAATGGCATCAAGCAGAGGAATATTGATAGTAACCTTTTGGAGAACCCCTCTTGATATTTCATGGGGACAGTTGGATTCCGAAGTCTAGATGGGAACGGAACTGGAGGCTCATATGACTTAGTCTCTTTATCCTTTTGCTGTTGCGGCTCTTAAACCGTAGCCGGTTCATCATTTTCTTGAGACAGTGGCTCATCCTCCGGTATTTCTACCGGTTGCATATCTTGTTATCGACCTCTTTTCCACTTCTCAAGGTAATGATGGCCTTAGCTTGTTCATGATGTACCTCACTTGGATTTGAGTCTCCAATGAAATGTGTGTTTCTAGGGTTTGGCACAGGTTGAGAAGGAAGGGTGTCTTTTTTCCTAGCATTTAGTTGAGTCTCAATCCTAGCCACAGCTGTCTTTAATTCCTGATTTGATTGAATTAGAGACTGATTCATTTGAGCTTGAGAGTTCATGAATGTGGTCAATACATCCTCAACAAATGATCGCTTTGGTGAGGGCACAGATGGTGCATTGTTAGGTACCCCAAAGAAGTTATTTTGTGAATGCATTTGAGGTGCATTGGGCGCATTAATTTGTGGTCCATTCCTCCAACTAAGATTAGGATTATTGAGGGTCAAATATTGCATATTAGACCCCAATATTGCCTGGATTTACAAGCATGATACCGCTTAATGACCCGATTTAATCGTGTTTGTGATGCAGAGTATATTTATGAGCATGGACTGAAAAAGGGTGCTTAAAGCATGGATTTAACGCTCTGATGACACCAAAGGCAAGGAACGGACTCTAGGGGACCAAGATCGATGGAATTACATACCAGGGATCTGCAAAAATCGAGAAATTGAAGCTCAAGTGGCTTGAAAGATGTCTAGAATGCTAGACAACAAAGTTTCCACCATCTGTTCAGCCCGAAACTTCATACGTGGACTGAGGACTATAAATTAACCGTACACATCAATTTTCATCAATTAGATCCCTCGAAAGGTGGTCCAATAGACAAATCATCCCATAAAACCTTGAGTTGGGGCTCGCCTGAAATCTGGATATACTTCAATTTCATTATCATCGCCTTAAATTGGTTGAGGAAAAGGATGGACGGTACGGATTCCTTACGAACATCACAGTGGACCCCACATGAGGGTGTGCGTGCATTCAGTGCACGCACACGCGAGCCACACCGGACTGGAGAATCCGGTCAACAGGCGCTGACCCAACCGCTGCTGCGCAAACAGCGTCCGCCTCTACGGACGCTGATATCGTGCAATGGGCCCCACTCGCTCCCTAGAACGTTGATCTGGACCGTACATTCATTCCATAGGATGGCCAAGACCAACTCCTAGGTGACAGAACTGTAGAAGAAAGTGTGGATCGGATTTTAACCGTCCAAACGCAGGACGGACGGTAGGGAGAAAATTCTGTGGGCCACACCGAAATCAGTCCAAAACTGACCATTCCCGACAGGTTTTTCGAGGGGAAATCAATGGACGGCATAGATTTCTTTGAAAAATCTGATGATGACCTCCACCGATCATCACAAAGGCCTCTGTTTTCGCAGGCCTTTTCATCCGTGAAAAATGGCCGCTGTAGGCCGGTTCCGTGATCCCAATCACGATCGAATTGATAATCCAGACCGTCCATCAGGATCCCACGGTCTCTATCATGAAAGCCTAGGTGACAGAATTGCAGAAGACAATGAATATCGATTTTCAACCGTTCAAAAGGAAGATGAACGGTGCAAGAAGAACTCTGTGGACCACACTGAAATCAGTCAAGAACTGTCCTTTCCCGACTAGTTTCTCGCCACGCTTCCAATGAACGGAGTGGATTTCTCCGTTAACTTCAATAATAGGCCTCACCAATCAATCAGCGCAAACACAGTAAAGAATTACGCACAGATCACCGCCTACGTAAGAAAACTTACGCATGATGTTTTTTTCAACCGACCCTCACAACTATAAAAAGAAGAGAGAGTGAGGGAGAGAGGCATTGAATTTTTCAGGGAGTGCTTGAAGTCAGAGAACGTCAGAGATAGAGAGTTTGTTCTTTAGATTTTTAGTTCTTTTTTTATTTTTATTTATTTATTATTTGAGAGATCAAGCCCAATCATGTTGGGCTAAACCTCTTACCTAGGGCTAAGAGGTGAAGCTTGTAGCGTGATGAGGGACTTTTAGCTGGTACTTTTTATTTACACTGAATTGAATTTGATATTAGTTTGATTTTAAGGGAATGTTTTTAGTTTTTAATGGTCTGTTGTGACTAAAATTACAATAGGTCTGTGATAGCTTTTAGTATGTTCCTTTCCTTTTATGTTTATGACGTCAGGAAGCCCTATTATTCACCATCGTCTCCTGGGCATGGTTGGATGATGGTACCCTTCCTAACCTTCATATCATATTGATTGGTTTTTAATTAGTTTAATTTTATTGTTTACTTTGTCTCCTAGGCATGGTTTGGTGATGGAATCCATTCTAATTCATATACCTTTTATCTCTTGAAAACTATATCAAAGGAAGTTCAGTTGATTTTCATGGTTACACCCTTCAACTGGATGAAGATGAGACTCTAAGTCCAGTTAAGTTCTTGAAACAGGCATAAGTTCTCCCTGATCTCTACAAGTGGATCCTCTGAATCCCTAGTTTCCTACCTCTAAATTTCTTAAGTTTTACATTAATATTTCACCATTATTCCTCAAATTATAATCAATTTAGATTTCATCTTAGTCTAGTTCTCATTCTACCTAGTTTCAGATAACGTACAGGTTTCGGTCCCTTGGGATTCGACCTCGGTCTTACCGAGTTTATTACTACATCACAACCCTATACTTGGGGAGTAAACAAGGATGGTTATGCCAATTTGGATTGTACATGTTTCCCATTGGTTGCATAACTGACCTTTGGTAATTATTTATAGCATTTGCTTAATCATGCTCATGCATGATATTTTGTACAACTGAGATTATTGGACAATCCTTTGTGTCATGGTTTATACCACTACAAATGCTACAAAAATTATCTAAGGAAGTATTTGCTTTAACCATATCAACCTTCCTAATTTCCAAGGCTTCGACCTTTCTAACCAATGCAGCGAATTTTGCATTAAAGTCATCTTCCTCTCTTAGGACATACATTTCCGCTTTCTCTCTGGGAATGGGTCTAGTTTGGTTTAATTTAGCAGAGACATCTCATGTCTGCGTATTCTCTACTAACATATCTAGAAAATCCCAAGCCTCATTATGATCTTTGTCAAGAAAGATTCTACCACACATCATCTCTATGAACTGACGGGTATCCATAGTGAACCCCTTTCGGAAAGCATCAATCACGTGCCATGGTTCATAGCCATGATGTGGACAAGTAATTAGAATGTCTTTGAAGCGCTCCCAAGCTTGAAAAAATAGTTTATTCCCCTTTTGAGAGAATGACATGATTTCTTGTTTTAGTACATTTGTTTTATGCTCGGGAAAGAACTTTTTCAAAAACTCTCAACTTAAGGCTTGCCATGAAGTGATGGTATTAGGTCTTAGAGAGTTGAGCTATGCTTTAGCCCAATCCTTTGGAGAAAATGAGAAAAACCTAAGCTTAAGTACATCCATATCGCCATTATTTACTTGTAACGTTGCAATTACTTCCTCAAAGTCCTTGAGGTGCAAGTAGGGGCTTTTAGAATCTAAGCCATGAAATTTAGGAATTAATTGAATCACACCTGGCTTAAAATCAATGTTCCCTGTGTGAGCAGGGAACACTATACAAGATGGTAAAGTTGATCTTTCAGGGTGTAGATGTTCACGTAAAGTCCGTGGTTGGTTTAACACATTCATATGAACTTCATTTTCATCCTCAATAAGAGGATTATGTTGATTTTCTCTATTTTGATTGATAATTGGATCTGGCAGATTTGGATTTGGATTATCAACTGGGTCTGCCATAGAATCCAAGTGATGTTGAGTGCCTCTTCTAAGTGAATGATCAAGGCCTGGAACTAGTCCCCCTTCAGAGGAGAGTCGATTGTTTTGATTCCTACTCCAACGGGACATAAACCATCCACACCACACAACAAATACCACTAATTCAAATAGCAAGTATGATACTTAAAATAAAAATAAAAACTTAAATCAACAACTCAGGCGACAGGGCCAACCATGAGGGTTCAATCCACAAAGCAAGATAAATCAACAACCCAGGTGGCAGGGCCGACCATGAGGGTTCAATCCACAAAGCAAGATAAATCAACAACCCAAGTGGCAGGGCCGACCATGAGGGTTCAATCCACAAAGCAAGATAAATCAACAACCCAGGTGGCAGGGCCGACCATGAGGGTTCAGTCCACAAAAAAATAAATAAATAAATAAATAAAAGTAAAACTAATGCAGAAATTAAACTATGCTAATCTGGAAAATAGATTCAGCGGATGATCTTTGTGATCAAACAGCAACTGTAGGACAACCATAGCACTTGGGTGATAAAATCCCAAGCAGGGCAACCTTATGTCATAGTTAGTGCTTGAAAGACCCAACTGAATTTATTTTCAAATAAAAAGAAAAGAGAAGAAAAAAATCTACAAAAAATCTGGAGGGTTTAGAAGAGACCTTACCTTAGAAGAAAACTTACCGTAGTTATCTTGCACAGATCTGATCTATCTCAGTCTCTCCCCGGCAACGGCGCTAAAAACTTGATTGCTTGCCTCCAAGTGCAGAGGTTCGTAAGTAGTATCCTGTGAATACAGGGTCGATCTCACAGGGAGATGAATTGTAAGAAGAAAAAAATCAAATGCAAAACAAACTAAGTAATAAAAATTAACCTGATGATTTGATTTTGGGATTTTTGAATGGATGTAATTCAACTGAATAAAATAACACCCAAGCTTCAAAGTTCCACACATAGGTTAATGTTCCAAAATCATGATGACTTGGATAACACAACTAGGATCTGAGCACTATGGTCAGCCTAATCGGAAAATAAAACAGTTTAAATATTTTAATAAATGATATAAAAGATTAGAAAATGATGGATTTGCACCATTAACATATATTCTCAAGCGTCAGTGATTTTAAGTATTCAATATCTATACGATAATGAATATCAAAGAAATATAACAGGTTGAGAACATCCCCTATCTAGGAAATCTGATTGATCTAGGGTAAGCCTATCCATCAATGTGGATCTCATATGATGGAAACATATGGATCTCACAAGAGGATAAAAAAATAAAACCTAAATAATAAATAACATGCATACACCATTCTTCTCATCATTAAAACAATCAATCATCATAATCTTAAAGAAATATTAAACCCATGTGCTTCCCTTCTAGCTTGGGCTAGAGGAAACTTAGAAAAACATAATTAAATTGCAGAAATAAAAAGCAACAAGAAATAAAGAAAAAATTGCAAATAGAAAAGATTTTTAAAAAAATAACTTACAAAGTTTTAATAAAACTAAAAACTCTTTAAAAACCCTAAATTTTGCTTTGAGATGCCTTGAATAATGTTTAGGAATGCCCTAGGAAACCCTATTTATAAGTAGGGAACTCCAATTTTCGTATAAAGTTGAAAAACCCTAAAAATCGTCTAAAATATATGTATTTTTTCAAAATAGACTTCTCGCTGCATAGTTCGTTTAAAACAGACTTCTTGCTACGTAGTTTCCCAAAATAAACTTCACAACTTCAAAATACACTTTTTCAAGACAATTTCAGGATTCTTCACTTCAAATCTTCGATTCTCTTCATTCCTCACTTGGTTTTCTTGGATCTTTAACTTGTGAATTCTTCAATCTTGGTCTCCTAAGATCCATCCCTTGCCTTGGTGATTTTTGAGCATCAAATTCTTACTTTTTAGCACCATTTTTCAATCCAAGCTCTTAAATTTACCTTGCAACACATACATGAGTAAAATAAAATATTAAGATGATTTATGTTCATAAAAGCAAGATATGAATGGAAAAAATTATGCAATATTTGAGTCTCAGCAATGGCGAGGTATATACAAAAGAGTTAGACTTCGTAGGCGAGGAGGAAGGATTCTCCTATGTTCAACTATCGGGCGGATCTATGTAGATCTCATACCAATGCGCAGGGACTACTGGGATACTTGTTTAGTTGAACACATTTACTTCCCGCATTTTATATGGTTAGAAACAATATTTAGCCCGGTTTCATACTCATACTCCGAAATTTGTGAAACGTTTTCATAATTAAATGCATATATTTCAGTCTTCCGCTTGCCAAATTACATTAAATCTGGAGTATGATATACTATTTTAGTATAATCCCACTCATGTTTACTGCATTGCTAATGGACGACATCTAAACATCATTATTCATGTTGCATAAGTGATGCGTTGGAGCTTCCATGAGAGAGAGCTTTGTGTGTGGCCTACCTCCCTATCTCCCATCTCCACCATCCAATCTTCATCATTCCCCATCAAAGTGGTAACCAAGGAGCTTAACTTGTCATTGATCCAAGAAGAAGCAAGAAAGGTGGGTGATTTTGTTTTGATTTGATAATTTGAGGGCCCACATATAGTGGGACCCATCTTAATGTATGCATTGTTTAGGGAGGGCCCATAGTGGCGGGGTCCCTCCCCTTCTCACATCTCTCCATCTCTCTCTCTTTCTCTCTTTTTCCCGTTATGGGACCCACCATGCTGTACATGTGAAATCCACACCGTCCATCATCTGTTAGACGTGGGGCCACTGGATGTAGTGTTTTATCCACCGTCCACAGATGTGGACCACCATGATTTATGTATTTTATCCACGCCATTGTCCATCTAGGGGCCTACCTTGCTGCCCGTTTGGACCCACCTGATGACCGCATGGCCCACTTGGATGTGAGTTACATCCTCACCGTCCACGTATAGCAGGTCCAGATCTAGCACCTCTGTGGACTGCACTTTAACAGCAGCAGGGATGCAGCCGTGCTCCTACACCTCCAAGCCATCTCGCTAGATGAGGGCAAATCACAACATCAGCTCGGTCGTGTGCTGGTGGGCCATCTACGTGGACCCCACCTCAATGTATATGTTGTATCCTCACCGTCCAATAGCTAGACGGTGGGTCCCATCTGATTCAGGAGCTACCCCAAGCCGCCCATCGACTGCATTGATGTCAGCAGAGGGGCTGATATTGAGGTATGTATTATATTTAATATCGTCCATCCATTGCTGGTGGGTCCCACACATGTGGGCCCACCAGATATATGTATTGTATAATCGCACCGTCTGTCCAGACGGTGAGACCCACCACTAACATGTATATTTCATCAAGGTCGGCCACCCGTGACGATCCAAACCGTCCAGCCACCTGGACATGGTCGTGGACCCCACTTTGATGTACGTGTTTCATCCGTCCATCCATCTTATGGTGGGCCCACTTGTTATGAAGCAAGTTGGAGTACCGCACACCAGCTATTTAGCTGTTGTTGCAGCGCCTGCAGGTTCTTTGGGTCTGTATGAGGTATGTGTTATACATCCTTCACCATCTGTGTGGGACCCACTCCACACGTGCTGCACGTGTGGAGGTGGGGCCCACTAGATGTATGCGTTTCATCCATGCAGTCCACCTTCCAGATATGGACGGTGGGACCCATACAATATGTGTTGTGTATCACACCGTCCACCCACCTTACAGCATATAAAATAATAATATTATTATTATATTATATTATATATATATATATATACATACATACATATATATATATGTATGTGGTGGGCCCCATGTGGGACCCACTTGTTGGACAAATCGGTTAGGGTACCTCACATCAGCTATATAACTGACGTGTTGACATCAATAGGATCTGTGGGTCCCACCACTGGTGTATGGGTCTTATCCACGCCGTCCAGATGGCTGGACGGTGGGACCCACCGTTGATGTATGTATTTTATCTCCACGCCATCCATCTGTCGGGCCTACATTGATGTATGTATTACATCCAACCCGTCCATCCAAAAGGTGAGCTCGACTTAAGGCTTGAGACTAAACATGAGGCAAATCTATCAGGTGGGCCACACTGCAGAAAACAGTGGAGGATTGAACTTCTACCATTGAAACCCTTTTTTTTGGGTCACAGAAGTTTTGGGATCAATATGACATTTGTTCTCCTCTTGACTCAGGTCTTTATGACCTTATGATCAGATGGGTTGGAAAACAAACGTTATGGTGGGCCCTGTGATTTGTTTAATGGTGAAATCATTATCTCCACTACTTTTATGTGAGCGGCCCATAGTGATGTATATTAGGCCCATGTGAGCGGCCCATAGTGATGTGTATTAGGCCCATGTGATGCGACCCATAGTGATGTGTATTAGGCCCATAGTGATGTGTATTAGGCCCATGTGAGCGGCCCATAGTGATGTGTATTAGCCCATAATGATGTGTATTAGGCCCATGTGAGCTGCCCATAGTGATGTGTATTAGGCCCATGTGATACAGCCCATAGTGTTGTGTAATAGGCCCATGTGAGCGGCCCATAGTGTTGTGTATTAGGCCCATGTAATGCGGCCCATAGTGATGTGTAGTAGGCCCATGTGAGCGGCTCATAGTGTTGTGTATTAGGCCCATGTGATGCAGCCCATAATGATGTGTAGTAGGCCCATATGAGCGGCCCATGGTGTTGTGTATTAGGCCCATAGTGATGTATACTAGGCCCATGTGAGCAGCCCATAGTGTTGTATATTAGGCCCATGTGATGCAGCCCATAACGATGTGTATTAAGCTCATGTAAGCGGCCGATAGTATTGTGTATTAGGCCCATTTGATGTGGCCCATAGTGATGTATAGTAGGCCCATGTGAGCGGCCCATAGTGTTATGTATTAAGCCCATGTGATGCAGCCCATAGTGATGTATAGTAGGCCCATGTGAACGGCCCATAGTGATGTGTATTAAGCCCATGTGAGTGGCCCATAGTGATGTGTAGTAGGCCCATGTGAGCAGCCCATAGTGTTGTGTATTAGGCCCGTGTGAGCAGCCCATAGTTATGTATTTTAGGCCTATGTGATGCGGCCTGATGTGTTGTATATGAGGCCCGATGTGATGTATAAGGCCCATGCGATGCAGCCCGCTTGATGTATGAAACCCTTGTGTAAGGCTCATTGAGATTGTATGTAGCTTATTATGATTGTATGTGGCTCATTATGATTGTATGTGGCCCATTGAGATTTATAGGTGGCCCATTGAGATTTGTACGTGGCCCATTATGATTGTATGTGGCCCATTAAGATTTACAAGTGGCCCATTGAGATCTGTACGTGGCCCATTATGATTGTATGTTGCCCATTGTGATTGTAGGTGGCCCATTGTGATTGGTCCATCGTGATTGTAGGTGGCTCACTGAGACTTGTATGTAGCCCATTATGATTGTATGTGGCCCATTGTGATTGTAGGAGGCCTATTGAGACTTGTATGTGGCCTATTGTGATTGTATGTGGCCTATTGAGATTGTATGGGGCCCACCTTGATACAAATTGTGGTCGTTGATGAGGCCCGATGTGATGTATTTATGGCCCAGTGTGATGTATATTAGGCCCTTATGTGAGGCCATGGGCCCACTTTACGTTTAGCTCTATGTGGGCCACTCCTTGGGAGAAATGTTGGTTAAATGTCCACATTGATGGGCAATGATGGCTAAACGTCCTCATTGTAACCTTCCCTTAGGCCCTTTGATAGGTCGATTATCGATACCAAGTATCGATACCGATTATGAGTATGTGACAGCATAACATCATGATACATGCCCATACCCATCATCTGTATGTTTGTTATGAGATATGGTTGGCCATTGCATATGCCATGTAACGCCCCATACCTTTCAATATACGAGTGTTACAGTGGAAGTCTAAATTTGTCTACACGTGTGTGGAAACACACATGACTTACCTTACACATCATCATCTAGTGACCCACAATCTATGCATCTCGGCCGTCTAGTATAATCCCCATCGATAAGCCATTTAGCCCTTGAATTTCAAAACAAGGCCATTTGTCACGCGATTTGACGTAAGTAATTTTTCCTTGAACGAAACGACGAATAAACTCCCTATACATAATAATCTAGATATACGTTCTTTTGTAAGAATTACTTAAAAATGTACCTATAACTATGTGGAGCCATTAGATTTTTCAAAACTCATAGATCAGTAATAATTATGAAAATGTCATCGACCCATACCCCTAATCACTCCGGAAACCCACTTTATGTTCACCCATTCACAAAATTGACCATACATCCACCCATATGCATGGTTAGAGTGTTAACCATAAAGCTTCCTTATTTTTAACAAGTCACCTGACCATCCATTAGGTTTGGATCCGCCAAATGGGCCATCCGAATATCAAGATGAATCGGTCATTATGAAGATCTTCAAGTTTAAATCCCAACTGCCTGTTAACTTGTTAATCAGAGGTGTATAAATGTTATTTTGAATTACGGAGTGTGTAGGCTACTAAAGGAGCATCTTGGACATCCTAGGGAGATCGGGGCCCAAATTGGACCAATGGAAAGAGCATGAAAAACGGGGGATACCCGCCAACTTTCAGGGCAATTGGACAATACACTCTGATATAATAAATATTGGAAGATGATTAGAAAATGGATGAAAATTTTGTAATTAAAGGATGTAAGGTGACTACGTAAGAGTGAAGATGGTTTTAATGGTAAATACCATTTAATGCATTAGCAGATCGTGCGGCCCACCTGAAGTTCGGATCTACTTCAAATTTGGGACCATGGGTTTGCACGGCGTGCCAAAGACGGTGAATGGTGAGGATCATCCGGAAGATCATCACAGGTGGACCCCCATCTATTTTGAACAACAAGATAGAAAAGAAACTGTCTACATGTTGTAAAAGCGGACGAAAAAGGGGAAGTGACAGAATTATCACCACACGTTGACTAGTGGTGTGGCTCATCCAAAACTCGGATCCACCCCATATTTTGGCCCATGGCCTAACAGTATCATACAAAACAAATGAGGGGAGAGGATTTGCCTAAGTGACATCACGAGGGACCCTACACGATGCCACAGCCAATCACGATATCTCATTACGTGGTTCCAGAGGCAATTAGACGTTGGGCAACATCTGTTGTTCAAATATGTTGTGTCCCACTAAAAGGCTTAGATCCTCTCCATATTTAAACACATGGGACTACATGACCTAGCCAAGATGATGAACGGTGTGGATTAGTCACAAACATCACTGTGGGCCCTATAGTGTTGTGCACATACACCATGGTGTAGTGCACCTGGTGCACATCAGACGTGCCAGCCAGGCCGACCAGCGCTAGCACGAGAACTTCTCAAAACAGGGATTTCCCTCTGTTTTTATTTTTCAACAACCAACGGACGAACGTCCGTGTTTCTGATCATGGCCCGCAAACTAGGGTCCACACCCATGATCTGAACCATCCATCAGGTGTGGCCCTCAATTCTAACAAAAACCCAATAATTTCCACGTGTTGGGGCATCCACGCAAGCACACAGATTTCAGCACAAGTAGGACCCGAAAGCACATAACTTCCGAAAATAGAAACATTTCTCACCGCCAGCTAGGCAATCCGCGTGCTTGCTTTCCTTTGCATCTCCACCGTTCAAAACGGGAAAATCCTAGCCGTCCAAACCCGGGTTCCACCTCAACAAAGAAAACCACAGGCGGGTTCGGTTTTGCCCACCGGATTCGGAGGTAGTTTTCTGGATCAAATCTAGGCCATGTAACATGGATCTAATGGCTTAAGGAGGATTAGGGCAAGCATAAGACGCATAGAGACCAAGCAGCAGCAGGATCTGCCTCCATTTCTTGCGGCAGCCATGAAAAATGACCATTTTCCTTCCTCTAGTGAACCCACCATCCAAACTTTCGTAGAGCTTCGAAAGAGCTTACCCATAAGCTTCCTAGGGTCCATACAGATCATCCCATGCTGACGGAATGAAGAAAGGAGCAACGGGAGAGAGTCTGCCATTGACGGTGGCCTTCTTCTCCACCGTTGCTAGTGCGTTTCAGGGCACGTTCAGCCAAGGTGCTGGAGTCCAGAGATGGCTGGACTCTGCAATAGGGAAAAATGGGAAGAAAGGAGAAGAAAAGGAAGTGAGAAAAGAGAAAGAAGTATGGAGAGAGTGTGGCTGCTGTGCAGCCCAAACTGGACCAAACCGAACCGAACTCGGTCTGGTTGCAGGCCCTGCCGATTTGGGTGTTGCTGGAGTTCCAGCTCATGCACGCACACAGAGAGAAGAAGGAGAGATAAGAAAAGAAAGAAAAGAGAGAGGGAAGGAGAGAGCCATTTTTCTCCTTCCTTCTTCTTGTTGTTGGCTCGCTGTCGCACTCAGATCAACTCGATGGGGTCGTCGGGCAGAGCTGCTAGCTGTTGCAGTAGGACAAAAGGAGAATAAGAAAGGGAGAGAGGGCAAAGAAAAGGAGGAGAGAGTGGGGCTGTTTCAAGACTATATGCTGTAGCAGAGTCGACTCAATTCGTTCCACCGAGTCACTGATGCAACTGCCGAGTTGTTGGGTCAGGCCTCCATTGATTCATTAGGTGAGGGAGAGAAAGAAAACAGGAAGGAGAGAGTGATAGAGGAGAGAAAGAGAGAGGCAGTAGGTGGGTGGTTGCTTGAGCCGAGTCAACTCGGTTAGGACCAAGTTCAGCTAGGCCGAGTCGACTCGCTGGATGTTGAGTTGGGCCGCATTTCTCCCGCCTAGGTACAAACTCTCTACCCTCTTGTATCATGATTTGGATTGGACTACCTAATCAAATGTTATGGTGGGTAAACTCACATTTCTCAAAATCCTAACCATAAGTTAAATATGGGCCAAAGTCCACTAAATAACGT
This sequence comes from Magnolia sinica, assembly GCF_029962835.1. Classification (NCBI taxonomy): domain Eukaryota; kingdom Viridiplantae; phylum Streptophyta; class Magnoliopsida; order Magnoliales; family Magnoliaceae; genus Magnolia; species Magnolia sinica. Next base: position 3,692,299 of record NC_080575.1, on the reverse strand, counting down.
AGTTATTGTAAATAAAATTGTAATTATCAGATAGTAGTAATTCATTTAATGATAGATCATGGTATCTAGCATCATGATTAGATTCACTATTGATAGTTATAACTATTAGCATTAGAAAATAGTTAACATGGGATTAGTATAATACTTAATTAATATAATTATTAGTATTAGTCCTCGTTGTATTATCATTAGTAAATACTCTATTACTGTCACTTGTATTTCCTAAGAGATTATTAGTCTATATAAAAAAAAAATGTTAGATGATGTGGGTACATTCAAATATGAATATGGATGGATCAATACTCCTATTACGGATACTATTCGATCTGTTGCACAATAATAACAATAATAACAGTATTAATAACAATTTAGAATTTAAAATCCTAGAACCTAAGTTCAGGACTAAACCCTAGGATGGAAGTCCCAAGTCCCGATCTTACACTAAAAACCCTGATTCTACGTTAAAACCCTAAGATAGATAACTCAAACCCTAGGTTGTGATCTTAAACCTAAGTAGTGTACAGAACCTAGATCTAATTGTGCAAGTTCGTAAATTGTGGTACGATACAACTCTAAGGGTGCAAGTACTTAATGACACTAGAAGGCGATTCAAAGTATAAGGTGATGATTTTTCCCCTTGAGCTTTTCATCTTCTCATTAGCTTAAGTTATAGTTTTTATTTAAATTTATATTTGATATCTCTCTCTTATAATCACATGTGTTAGCTGGTGGAAATTAAATTGTTATATTGCCTACTTAATGTTCATCTTGTATATTTGTTCATGAATTATTTGTGGATTGCATATGGAACTTAAACTGGTACATCAGTGGATAACCCCCACTTATAAATGTACACCCATACTTGGGATGTAACTCGATTGACGATGATTGCTATGGACCTTCGATATAGTGGTTATTGAGTGGTGGTCTAGATGGATCATTAATGTGGGCCTACCATCCAGGGTTGTTATGTCTAATGATTTTTAAGAATGGTCTTTATCGTATAGTTTTAATATTCACCCTATGTGGCATATTTTAATACTCGCCCTACATGGTTTTGTTTTGATATTTTTCCTGTATGGATTCGATGTTTTATACTGTGCAACCATGCAATGGTAAGCCCCATATACTTAATATGATTGACCACTAGTCGATGGGTTCCATTAAACATCCTAAGATGGTAGTCTCCTGGGCCGGGGATGGTGGTAATGGGACACTATACCCGAGCCGTCGGCCTACGCTAGGCCATGTGCTCCCTATAGTGACCGTGAGTGTATTTAAATTGGCTGATTATAACTGGACTAATAACGGTTTGGCTAATCATAAATTCATAGCATATTGATGATGACGGGTGGCTATTCTAGATGCTGTAGCACATGCCTTAGAGTTGTTGGGGTATCATTTCGCTAACTCCCGGACCACCGACTATCGATCCTTGTCCAACTGGATGATTTTTCCAAGTCGATGATTGCATAGGTGACGAGCCCAAGTTCGACTGGATGTGCATCCCCAGGTCGATGTGCATTCACGCATCCATGCATTTAAAAAGATTGCATCATGTGTTGTTTTGATTGCCTTGTTGTTTTATAACTATGCTTACCTAATGTGGCGGTGTGTAATCTTGAGGGGAATTCACACTGAGTTGGCTACTCATCCATCAAATATACAACCGTACAGGTAAACAGGTATATATATGTTCAGACTTGATGAGGAGTTGTGCACGGGTGCCATGAATGCACGGCCGTATTGCTAAGAGGAGCTGCGTGGTCATGCGGCTTACATTTATATGCTTTCTATTATTTCTTATATATACAAATCTTGTAATCGTTAATGTTGAGACATTGGTTTGTATAAGTCATTATGAGCTGCTTATATATTTGAATGATAATGAAATTTCCCTTATATTGATTTATCCACTCTACACTCATCTGCTTACTCTAATAAAGAAAAAAATACGTGAATTTGACCATCCTTTAAGGTTAACACTCGAGTTTTTAAGAAATGAGTCATATACTCGGGTCCTGAAAACACGGGGCATTACATGCCATATGGCAGGTTGTTCATGGGACTCCCTGATAGGCGGAGTTGCCCCACATGAGCGCACAGTATGTGCAGGATTGATGCATGATTGGACTGTGTGACTCATGCATCTCATTGTGTGATTATGATTATTGTACGCCCTAACGACATTAAGGCCGTAGCCTCCACAGGCATATCGTGGATGGCCAGATGAGACACCGAAAATCTATTCTACATGGGAGTGCTATAGATATCCTTGGGCGAAAGTCAGAAAACCCTCTTGGTTCCAGAGGTTGCTCCAACACCTAGACCGACTGGATGCATGAACGCATGAGGGACGTATACCGTTAGGCCGCGGCTCCCACCGTGTCGTGGTTGGTTGGAAGGGGGTGTGGCCTTACCTACCAGAGAGAAGGGGACAAAGCTAGGCTGAGTTTGACCAACTCGAGGAATGGGTCCACTATGGACGATCCGGGCCCGATATTGGCATGCGAATAGTTAGGTCTCTTCCACTCACCTTGTTGCGCGCTATGGGGCGGCAATCTGGTTTGGAGTGTAATAGACCCCGGTGATTTTTCAGAGAGGAACCGTACTGATATGTGGACTTATTGAGTAGGAGTTGCATACTCATTCATTCATTCACTCACTATCCACTTGGGCTGGTGGTGCATAACTAGTTATTATGTACCTTCGTAATGGCCAGGATTTCGGTTAAGCGTGCGACTAACCTGAGATCAGGAGTCTACTACATTGAGTCTGGCTATCCAAATTTAGGTATGGGACTGGTTAAGATAGAAGTCCCTTGTGATGGACCTTATAGCTTGCGATACTACGTACTATCATCCTGACTTCACTCCAGCTTGGTCATTTCATTCACACCGCATATTACATTGCATCCGCAACATTTAACATTTTGGGTTGCCATGTTTCCGCATTGATATGGTTGTTAGCATTCATGCCTTGCATTGAATAGCCTTGGTACGGCTGATGGCACTCATGGACTTACCAGTAAATTTTCGCTTACTCTGATATCGTATGATTCATGATCTTGTCAATATTTTTGCTTATTCCGATATTGTATGATTTATGGCATTGTATTGTATACTTGGCACTTACCTTGTACACACACTTTCACCACCCTCTAAACTTTCTATAAGCTTATGCACAATAGATGCATGCAGGTGGCATTAGGTCGTGACAGCATTGAGCTTGGAGCGTGCAACGGACTTTTAGAGCTTTGATTTTTGACATATGTATTTCCCTTTCAGCACTGTATTCAATATTTATATTAGTGGATATGCGATGATGATGTTGCTTTTGTGATTTTGGTAAACTTGTGGTTATGCTTCTTACGAGATAATTGTACGTTGGGAAAATCCTCCTTGTAGAATCCCAGGATCAAAATCTGGTGTATGCACGCTGGGAGCCGAGAATGGGGTACTATGGAGGCTGTCGGCACTGGATCAGGAATTTTGTGAGCCCGATTTCAGAGTTTAGGGCATGATAGCTACTACGTCACCAAGTTCTGTGGGCCCCACCATGATGTATGTTTTATATCCATGCCATCCATTCATCTAGAGAGATCATTTTAGGGTAAGATCCAAAGAATGAGTCACATCCAAAGCTCTAGTGGACCCCACCATAGAAAACAGTGGGGAGAGTGATGCCACTGTTAAAAACTTCTAAAGGCCACAAAAGTTTTCGATCAAGCTGATATTTGTGTTTTCCCTTCTTTAATGTCTTTGTTAACTTTTGAACAGGTTAGATTTCAAAAAAACATCATGATGGGCGTTAGGAAGATTTTAATGGTGGGCATCAAACTTCCTATTGTTTTATATGGTGTGTCCACTAAGCTTTGGATCTGCCTCATTCTTTAGCTCATGACTTAAAATGATATCTCGAAATGGATGGACCTTGTGGATACAACACATACATTGTAGTGGGGTCCATAGAACTTGGTGACGTCACTTTAGTTGCGAGTCTGGCCGGAGGGAGTGTTTTCTTTCTTCCTTTCGCCATTGCTCTCTTTAGAGAAGCAGGAACGACTTTCACGTCATTCTCACAAGCGGCGCTAAAATGTTGACGAGAATATCCTGTTCACCCTCTTTCAACCTCCGAGCACCTGCATAGGAAGAAGACAAAGGAGACCCTGGCTAAAGCAGGGGAACCTCTGATAGAGCTGGGCATCAGACCGAGTCGGATCGGATTGGGTCCAACTCGATTTGGCCCGAAATTTACATGGGCTGACCCGAACTCGATCCGATCTAGGACCGAGTCGGGACATCTAATTCGAACCGATCTGGACCATTGCTGGCCTGATCCGATCTGAGTCCGACTCAGTCAGGGAAACCGAGTCGGATTAGTCCTGATTTTATTTTTATTTTATTTTTGAAATTTTAAAAAAAAAATCTAAAAAATGTAAATAAAAAAAAAATTGTAACAAAATGGTGGTGATTCTTAAATCATACAGAAGGTTTAGTTTTATGAAAATCTAAGCCATCAAAGTTGCCGACCTAACTATTGATGGTGCATGGCTTAAAAGTTTTACTAAGAGTCTAAGACGATAATACTAATTACCCGATCTTTCCATTTGAATAGTCATTGATAATATGGCTAACATATTTATTATTTAAGAAATATGCTTCATCCACAATTTGGCTTATAAATCATAATAAGAAATTGAGGGTAAAATGCACATGCTAACGTATATATTAGGTAAAATTAACATGCACATGCTAACATAAAATGAACAAAGTAAATAAACCCTATTAAAAATCAAAAGTAAATAAACCTAACATCCACATATTGACATACAAATTAGGTAAAACTTTCATACATTCAATACCCTCTGTATAATGAATGCCTTTGTGGCATGTAACTAGATGAACATTGCTCGTAACCGTAATAGTAAGCCCCTCCTCCACCTCCACCTTTGTCGCTAGAATCATCCTTCAGTTCTCTTTTTACAGATTCAAATGCAGGAGAACTCTAGGCCGACTCTGAGCTGGATATGTCCAAAAAATGGTCGTTTACCTCTGCTGAATTAGATGGTGGGTATGCCTTCCCAACGTCCTCATTCATAGATGCAAAAAAGTTTTTCAGATGCTTTTTATGATCTGATTTGTATGTGATTCCCAACCGCCTAAAATGCTACAAGACTTTTAAGAAACTTTGATGGTTTATTCGTGCCTTCTTCATCATCATGTTGTCTCAGGGGTGGATGTTATTGTCTGGTACTCATTGATCTAGATGCCATTTGTAAGCTTTCTTTAATGGCCTCTTTATAATCGCATTCTTCTTGTTCCCTTAAAATTCTCTCCGGTTCTTATTCTCTACTAATTGTGGAAGACCTAGAACCATGCAATTTCTCTGCTTAACCCTTCTTCAATTATAATAAGCCCACTTCTATATATTTTTTGGTTATTATATTGATTGTAGTTGTAGGGTAAGGAGTGTAAGAAGTCTTTGTATTTGAATCGAGAATGGCTCTAAATAAATCTCGGACTTCCTAAAGAGCTTTACTACATGATGCGGCATCTCCCCCCCGATAAGCCAAATGTAATTTGAGCCGATTTGATTTGTTGACAAATTGCTTTCCACACAACTTACATTTTAACTTTATCTTTCCATCTTGGGAGTAGACTTGGACTCCATAGTCCCAAATATTTTTCGATGCATTGTCACGCCCCAAATCTGGAAATCGGATTCACGGGAATCCCGATCACCGAATTCGGTGCCGACAGCCTTCGTAGTGCCCCATTCTCAGCTTCCAATGCTCATATGCCAAGTTCCGATCCTGGGATCCTACAAGGAGGATTTTTCAACGTACATTTATCTCATAAGAAGCATAACCACAAGTTTACCCAAATCACAAAAGCAACATCATCATCGCATATCCACTAATATAAACTTTGATTACAATACTGAAAGGGAAATACATATGTCAAAATAAAAATCAAAACTCCAGAAGACAGCTAGACGCTCCATGCTCAACGCCACTGCTGCAACCTAACATTACCTGCACGCATCTATCGTGCATAAGCTTATAAAAAGCTTAGAGGGTGGTGTAAGTGTGTGCACAAGGTAAGTGCCAAGTATTCAATATAATGTCATAATCATACAATATCAAAAATACTGGTAAGATTATGAATCATACGATATCAGAGTAAGCGGAAATACTGACAAATCCATGAGTTAATCACTATTAGAATGCAATATACAGATCAGCTATGTAAATGAGGAGTCATAAAGAGCCAAATATCAGATGTTGATAATGCAATGCAATATACAATTCCTGATAAGTTCACGAATACTGTCAGCCATATATAAACCATATAAATGCAAAAACACAGTAACCCAAAATGTCATATGCTACGGATGTAATGCAATATGTGGTGCGAATGGAATGACCATGCTGGAGCGTGAAGTCGGGATGATAGTACGTAGTATCACAAGCTATAAGATCCATCACAAAGGACTTCTATTCAAACCAGTCTCATACCTAATTTAGATAGTCAGACTCAATGTGGTAAACTCCTGATCTCGAGTTAGTCGCGCGCCCCAACCGAAATCCTGGCCATTGCGAGGGTACATGTAAGAGATAGCTAGGCACCACCAGCCCAAGTGGATAGTGAATGAATGAATGAATGAGTATGTAACTCCTACTAAATAAGTCCACATATCAGTACAGTTCAACTCTGTGATCATCACCGGGGTCTAGTACACTCCAAATGGCACTGCCCATCTCCCAGCAGCACAGTCCAAGTGAGCGTAAGAAACCTCACTATCCGCCTGGCCAATAGTCTGTCAATACCTATCTGGCACGTCGATAGCGAACCCATTCACGAGTTGGTCAAACTCAGCCTAGTAATGCCCTCTACCCTCGAGCAGGTAAGGCCACACCATCTCCCAACCGACCACGACATAGTGAGAGACGCGGCCTCCTGGTATTCGGCACTCGGGCGCTCATATATCCACTCAATCTTGACGTTAGAGCGTCTCCTGGCCCGGAGATTTAGGAATTTTTACCCAGGGACATCTATGGCAGCCCGATGCTAGTAACAGATTTTTGATGTCCCTTCTGGCCATCCACGATATGTCTGTGGAGGTTACAGCCCTAATGTCACTAGGGCACACAATGCAAGATGCATGAGTCATACAATCCAGTCATGCATCAATCCTGCACATACCGTGTGCTCATGTGAGATAACCTCTGCCTATCAGGGAGTCTCATAACAATCTGCCCAATGACATATGCAATGGTCAACCACATCTCATAACAAACATGTAGATGATGCGTATGGGCATGTATCATGATGCTATGCAGTCACATACTCATAATCAGTATCAATAACTGGCATCGACAATCGACCTCGATAATGTGATCATTTAACCAACATTGCCCACATGACATGGCCCTCATAGAGCCTAACATACAGTGGACCCATGGCCCCACACAAGGGCCAAATATACAACACCATAGCCCACACTCAAGAGCTTAATGTGCATCACGATGGGCCTTTCACATGGGCCTAACATACAATACAATGGGCTCCATCGCCTGGCCCTCAATGCACACAATGGGCCTTATCACATAGGCCTTATATACATCACATTGGGCCTCGATAATCGGAATCAGCAATCGGTCACGATAATCGGCCTCGATCTATAATCGGCAATCGGTCACAGCAAATCAGAATCGAAAATCGGTCACAACAATCGGAATCGATCGATAATCGACCTCGATCGATAATCGGCCTGGATAATTGGAATCAGCAATCGGTCACGATAATCGGCCTCGATCGATAATCGGCAATCAGTCACGGCAAATCAGAATCGAAAATCGGTCACGACAATTGGAATCGATCGATAATCAACCTCAATTGATAATTGGAATTGGCAATCGTCCACGATAATCAGAATCGGCAAATCGATTAAGTCGATCAGAATTGGCAATTTATCACGACAATCGGAATCAATCGATAATCAGAATCGGCAAATCGATCACGTCGATCAGAATCGGCAATCGGTCATGACAATTGGAATTGATCGATAATCAAAATCGATAAATCGGTCACGTCGATTGGAATCGGCAATCGGTTACGACAATCAGAATAAATCGATAATCAGAATCGATAAATCGGTCACGTCGATCAGAATCGGCAATTGGACATGACAATCGGAATCGATCGATAATCAGAATCGGCAAATCGGTCACGTTAATTAGAATCGGTAAATCGGTCATGACAATCAGAATCGATCAATAATCAGAATAAGCAAATCACTCACGTCAATCGGAATCGGTAAGAATGGGCTTAACAAGGCCTAAGGGAAGGCCACAATGAGGACACTAATCATCATTGCCCATCAATGTGGACATCTAACTAATATTGCTCCCAAGGAGTGGCCCACATAAGGGATTCATACGCAACGTAACGGCCACACATACATCACATCGGGCCTCGCCCATGGGCCTCAAATACATCACAATGGGCCACAACCCATGGGCCTCGAATACACAATAGGTGGGCCCTACACATAGGTCTCAAATACACAGCGTGCGGGCCCTACACATGGGTGTCATGTACATCAAATGGGCCACGCGTCATGGGCCTAATACACATCACAATGGGCCGCACGATAAGGGCCTAATACACCTCATAATGGGCCTTGTGGACATCAAATCGGGCCTCACAGATGGGCCACAAGTACATCAAAGTGGGCCTCACATATACAACACATTGGGCCTCATGGATGGGCTACAAATTCATCGAGGTGGGCCTCATGGATGGGTCATAAATACATCAAGGCGGGCCTCGTCAAAAGCCACAAATACATAACAGCTGGGCCCTACCTATGGGACAAAGGTACATCATGATGGGCCTCAAATGAGCATGGATTACATCTAAAATCATTTCAATAGTTGAAGGTGTAACATGTGTGCCACTGTACACATCATTCCATGGGGCACATGGCCCACTAATGATGATCAGCACTGTCCAAACATTGGACATGTAAATCAACACTGTTCAAACATTGTCCAGCACTTTCCAAACATTGTCTAAGTAAATCAGCACCCTCCAAACATAGTCCGAGTACATCAGCACCATCTGGACACTGTCCAGCTCATCAGCACCATCTAAATATTGCCCAGCCCCGTCCACCACGATCTGGACGGTGTGGATGAAATAAATACATCAAGGAGGTGCCCACATGTTTGGACAGCATGGATAAAACACATATCAATGTGGGCCCCACCGTCCAGCGGTTACTGGATGGTGCAGAAACACATATCTTTGAGGTGGCTCCCACGGAACTCATACATCAGCTATGGCACGTGTGAAGTGCCTCAGCCAAATCCATCCAGCAGGTGGGTCCCACATGGGGCCCACCACACACACACACACACACACACACACACACACACATATATATATATATATATATATATTTTAAGGGGTCCAGCTTCCAGACTGTGGACGCTGAATCATAAGTGGGGCCCATGACCACGCCATGGTTGGAGGTCTGGATAAGCAGACACATCACGATGGGCTCCATGTAGGTGGGCCATGGACAAAACACGGGCATCACGGTGGATCAAAAACTCCTTTGGGCCCAAAAAGGATTTCAATGGTAAACGTTAAATCTCCTGCTGTCAGTGGTTTGGACAGCCAGAGTGCGATGAACGGCAAATTTTTAGGGTATTCCCATGCCTAAGGGGGACCCATCATATGCACGATGTGGATGCTCCACATGCATCATGATGGGGGCCTGAGGTGGGGCCCACTCTCCTTGCCCGTCACAGGCATCAAGACGCTTCTCACTGCAGCGTCTTCTGACGCTAGCAACAGCAGCATCAACCATTTTTTAAATAAAAAAATTTGAGGTTTTGCATAGGTGGGACCCATATCAAGATGATCCGGTCCGTCGGCTGGGTTCTGTACCCCGAGACGCATCTAGCAGGCCCAATATTCGATATCTTTTCATGCACAGAAACATCGCAGCGGGCCTTATCAGATTTTTAACAATCTATACACTATGTCTTATGATATGGCCCGCCGGAATTTGAAATGGCTTCATTTCTCGGCTCAACACCTAAAATGGGCTGCGAAAAAGGGTGGACGGTGTGGATCGGATACATACATTAAGGTAGGGTTCACATGAGTGGGCCACCAAAAATTCGTGCATCTCTGACATTCCCTCCAGCAATGATACAAGTCTCAATAAGTGGGTCGCAATACATACATTAAGGTAGGGTTCACACGGTGTGGATCGGATACATACATTAAGGTAGGGTTCACATGAGTGGGTCACAATGATACAAGTCTCAGGTCGAGCTGACTCAGATCGATAGGATGCAACTTAGGGTCGTGTGCAACTGCCGATAACAAATCGCGGGTCACCGAAATTCGATCGGGGGAACCGCGGAGACCTACGGAACGGTACGAGCTAAGATACGGGTATTACATGCATCATCTTCCGATGACATATCTACAGGTGTATATCTGGTTAGGTTAGGACAACATAAAAAAATAAGCTAAAGTTATGAATGAACGCAATTACTGAACAATATAATAAGAGATTTAAATAACATTAACTAATTGAATAGTACAAATAAAAAGAGAAATATTCATCCACCCATAACCATAATATTACAATTTAACCGTTAAAAAATAATTACAAATATCTTGATATAACTTTTAAGCAAATGCAACAGAAATAGAAGGCAATGTCTCATCATGCTTGTCACTCTCCTCTTTATTAAACTCCTCATCAACAGAGTTCCCTTTCCCTCATATCGGACACAGCCAATCCTAAGTACAAATGAGTGCTTCAACCAATTCAAGTGTAAGTGAGCTTCTATACTTGCTTATGACCTTATTCCCTGTATTAAAAGCAGATTATGAAGCCATAGTTGAAATGGAAATTGATAATATGTCTCGTGCCATTAACTAGAGTATAAGGTATTGTAAATTACCAGATCTTGTCCTCCACCAGCCCAAAACATCAAATTCATCGCCTTTGAATTTTACAACTAGAAGTGGCTCCTTGAGATAGTCTTTAAGTTCTAATCTAAGCATCTACATTTGAGTCCCTTTCTGTTATGCCATGTAAGACATGAAATCATCTACCATTTCTTCTTGCGGTTCATCAACAGCAGAACTAGAACCCACATGAGGAGATTTTTCTTTTGCGGCGCACACATAGAAATTGTACAATTCACTAACTATATCAGAAATCTTTTTGACCTAGCGACACCCATTGCACCATAGAACTTACTACATATGAATTCAACCATGATCATCTTGTATCAGGGATCAAGAACGACCGCAATAGCCATTACCAGACTACACTCAAACCAATATTTATCAAACTTTACCTGCATACCCATGGTTATTAAGTGTAAAAGTCTAGTCCACTACTACTTTTACGCAAGATATCTTTTATCTTCCAAAATTCAGGCAGAAATATATTAGTTGTTAGATACTTATTACCTAAAAATTTCTTCGTACTGTTGTAAAAAACTGAAAGGAACTTGCGAATTGATTTAGTTTTTGACTAATCATCTTCAGAAGGCAACCAAACATATGCATTATCACGCTCCGTATAGTGAGAGAATGCAGGTTCTAAATTTATCGTTAAATCCAACATTTCAACATGTCGTAACATCCAGCTTCATCGTTCTTTGAGTTGACAAATTCAACCGCTTTACGATCTCATTCCATATATGTAATCGTGAAGGTGACCCTCGTATGTACTTCACACTCTCTCTTATATTCTCAATCGTGGGATCAATTGTTTTAAGGCCATCTTATACAATCAAGTTTAAGATGTGGGCACAACACTTAACATGAAATATCTTTTCACCAAAATACAGGTCACCGGTGGCTCTAAACTGGTTACGCAAATTCATTATCATGTTATCATTTACAGAGGCATTGTTTAGAGTTATTGAAGAGATCTTCTTCCCAGTTCGTCACTCCACAAGACATTTGTATATGCAATCTAAAATCATCAAGCCACTATGAAAAGGCGCAAGATAACAAAAGTTTATTATTCTCTTACAAAGCTTTCATTCGGCGTTAACGTAGTGAGTAGTTAGTAACATATACCCCTTTCGTTGATTGGATATCGTCCACAAATCTGATGTCAGGCTAATTCAAGAAATCGTTTTCAACTCTCCTTTTAACTTGAGCTTCTCGCTTTCATACATCTTCATATACACTCTCTTCATTGTTGTACGGGAGACCTCGTATCTGAGGTTAAGGTACCTGGCTAGTTCGACAAAAGTATGACTCTCTACCATCTGAAATGGTCTTTCATTGGTAATAATTAACTTGGCCGCCAACTCAATCACTAACTCTTTGTTATACTTGTGGATGGATAATGTACCCTCCGACGGACCCACTGCAGATTGCGTAAATGAAAGTATTTGTTGCCCTGTCATAGTTCTCACTTTTCTATAACACTTCAAAATATATTTCTTTAGAGTTATGGTCGAACTATCTGATTGCTTAGCATACCAAGTTTTGCAATACTTACATTGTATCTTCATGGTGCCGTTCTTCAGGGTTACTTTTTCAAAATCATCACACACTACTGATCTCTTTTTCGCTTTTCCCACAATATGTGACTATGTGATACTATTATCAATGGGCACCTCTTTAGGTTCAAGACCTAATCCTTCATCTTTAAGGATCATCGACGATGTAATTGACCGACCGTCAGGGTATTGGAAAGACCCTCACTTTCCATCTGATAGTTGAAATATCTAAATCATATTAGTATTAGCAAGCTAATGTTAACAAAGTTATACTAAATCCTAAATTAGTTACCCATCAAAGGTTGGATAGATTATAATACTTTCATATTCTTATTTAAATGTCCACGCCGAAAATCTGATAGCATCTCCTGATGCCTCTCCAAATAGGTTAATTTTCTATTACATTCTGATGCTAAATATCTAAGCAATGTGAAGATATTTGGCATTGGAAACGAAACAGAAGAAACATATCCAGAGAGAAATGAGGAGATGAACCGTGGATCAGGCATGGACATTTAAATAGATTATATGAAAGCATACTATCCATCTAGCCATGAAAGGTCCAAAATGAGACAATTTGAGCGATTTCTATGCTACCAAAAATATACTATATTTATGTACGGCCATATAAAAATCATCAAATGGGTAACTAATTATCTAACTCACACCCACAATTAAATCCTAAATTAGTTACACATCCAAGGTTGGATAGATTGTAATACTTTCATATTCCCATTTAAATGTCTACGCTGAAAATCTGACAGCATCTCCCCATGCCTCTCCAGATAAGTTGATCTTCTGTTACATTCCGATGCCAAATATCTAAGCAATGTGAAGATATTTAGCATTGGAAACGAAACGAAAGAAACATATCCAGAGAAAAATGAAGAGATGGACCGTAAATCAGGCATGAACATTTAAATAGATTATATGAAAACATATTATCCATTTAACCTTGAAATGTCCAAAATAGGACAATTTGAACGATTTCTATGCCACCAAAAATACACTATATCTATGTATGGCCACATAAAAATTCTCAAATGGGTAACTAATTATCTAACTCACAAATCACAATCACAAGTCATAAGTCATAATAATAATTTAAGCAAAGAAAGCAATGTACATATTAAGCTAAGTATACAATGCATAATAATGAGATAAGCAAAAAAGTAATGTAATACATCTAGTTAATTATACAAATATATCAAGCTGTAAGGAAGCAATAAGCAATAAGCATTAAGCAATAAGCAATAAGCTTAGGATTAGGGGTTAAGGGTTTAAGGTTTAGAGTTTATGGTTTAGGATTTAAGTTTAGGATTATGGTTTAACTTTAGGGTTAAGGTTTAGGGTTTAGGGTTAGGTTAAATGTTTAGGGTTAAGGTTTAGGGTTTTGGTTAGGGCTAAGGCCCACATTGATGTTTATTTATCAGCGAACCTGTTCGTAAGGACAAAAAGACATAGATGAATGGAAAACACATTGCATTCAGAAAACTTAATCTAAAACTTTTGTGGCCGAAGAAGTTTTCAATTGTAGGGGTTCAATTCCCACTACTTTATGTGGTGTGGTTTACTAAAGAGTTGGATATACTTTAATTTTGTCCTCTTGCCCTAAAATGATATAGAAAAATGTATGCATGGCTTCGAAAATTCATACATCAAGGCGAGCCTCTCACGTTTACTCATCATTCGAAATAAACTATTCCAATTAGACTTTTCATGTTCAAGTGTTTCATCAACCAAAAATTATATGCTTACTTGATTATCTAACTCTTTATCTGAATTAAATTTAGTAGATGATAATATATATATATATATATATATATATATATATATATATATCAAAGTCATATAGAAAATTTATAGGCTGGAATGGTTCAACCAATATGATTGGTAAGCCCCACCAATATGCTGTAGAGGTTAGGATTAATATGGCCCACCAAGATGCTACAATTCCCAATTATTGCAATTAGACCTGTCAAACTAGCTAGGGACTCTAATATAATGTTCAAACTATTGGAACTATTTTTAGGTAATTGATCTAGATCTTCGATATTTAAGATTGTCAAATTAGTGTGATGTTTTCATGCTTGCTCGCCCATGAAATGTGCAGCTGGAGCCATGAACAATCTTAAATGCCCGAATTGAGTCATTTTCTTAGGGGTCTTTAAAATCCATCTCAAGCGTGCAAATATACATATTTTTCCATTGTTAGCAAAATCTAAGGAGTGGGCATCTCATTTTCTGTCATCAAATGATAGCAACTAGGCAAAAACTCACCAATACAAGCCAACCAATGGGTTGGAAAAAAAAAAGCTAGTTATTTAATACTCTGATTGCATATCATGCTTGATACACTGGCACTCTCAAATTATATACATGGCATGTTTCAATTCAAAGAAAACCGTTTAAATTGTGGAACCCAATGTGATAAGCCAAAATTCTAAAAATCATATTGTTTTAACCATCCCAACTTCTGATTAGTGGATACTTGTTTTCTGAAATCAAACCGTTAGAGATTTTTCATTACAGTCGTCCAGTAAATGTCCCCCATTCTGATAGTTGTATAACAAAATAAGTTAATCAAATCCTTATTTTTAGAAGGCGAACTTTCCTAAACCAAATGTTGATCAAGTGGGCCAAACAATATATATAAATAAATAATTAATTAGAAAAAATAAAAGTAATGGTCTTGATTCAAGCCTAAGACCCATCAGCGATCCAGATGGGTCCACCAGTGAGCCACTAGATGGGTCCACCAGCGAGCCAGGGGGGGCAGACGAGACCACCAACGAGCCCAGTGGACCCATCAGCGAGGTAGGGTGGGTTCAAGTTGCTGCTAGGTGCGAGCGGATGGGATCAACATCGATCCCCAGTGGCTAGCTAAGGCGGGCGGACCACCAGCGGGCAACGGCCCCATGGCTGGCTGACGAGCCACGACGACACAGTGAGTCATTGCGCTCCTAAAATAAAAAAATAAATATATAAATAAACATGAGTAGCCGAGTGGGTCCTACCTAACGAATGGAGATAACTTAAGGCCGGATCTACTGAGTGGAGACTGGAGTGGCTGGATCGAGATCGGTAGATGAATCAGGATTAGGAGTGGCCTGATGAGTGTGCTAGGCTATACAGAGTGGAGTCTGGAGTGGTCGGATCGGGATCGAGATGGTTGTCTGCTCCTACTCATTTGGATAGAGACGAGAGAGATTTTGGAGATTTAGGGTTTAGTGGGCGTTCGGGTGTGAGTAGAGAGGGTAGGGTAAAAAGTAAAATGTAATATATATTTATATATATATATAGGGTTAGGATTTTTAGGCCCATGTCCTACTAACCATTCCGTTCCGTAGGATTCCACGGTCCTCCCGATTGAATTCCAGTAACTCGTGACCCTAAGTCACATCCTGTAAACCAAGCCGACTCAACCCAAGACCTGTGCCATCACGACCACATCGTCGCCGCGTCTTGTGCATCAATCCGATACTTAGATCATAAGATGTGAACTGCGCATTATAATGATAGTGGACTGCGCGTTGTGGGACCCACTTATTCCAGATTTGTACATTTTCCTAAAAACCATCATTAAGATTATGTCACCCTAGGGGTGACATCACCCTACCCTAGCCATAGACCACATGATTCTCTTGCATGATATGATTGCTAGCTAGGAGAGAGAGAGAGAGGCTAGCAATCATTACTCTTTTCTCTCTCTCTCTCCCTCTCTCTCTCTCTCTCTCTCTCCCATTCTCTCTCACTTCCTCCATTACAAGAGCTTGGGATGTCCAAGCAACTCCAAATCTCAGCCCTTTTGCAAGCTCTCCACCCCTAAATCCAACCCTCTAAAATCAATCCCAACCATTTAATCTCATCCTTTGGAGCTCTAGAACGTAGTGGTGGAAGAAGGAGGTCTAGAACTAAGGTGGGTGCTTCTAGCTCTCTCCTTCTCTTCTTTTTTTATGGTGATAATGTATGATGGCCCACCTGATGATGCATGCATTAGATCCATGTCGTCCATGTGTTGGACCCACCTTGCTGCCCGTCCAGTGGTAGGCCCATTAGCCTGGCCGTCTAGACAAGCCCAGATGAAGAGAAAACACAAATATTAGCTGATCCAGGGCCAGTGGGTCCCACACATGTGGACCCACCTTGATGCATGTGTTGGATCCACACTGCCCAAACCCTGGAGGGTGGGTCCCACGCAGCTGTATAGCTACTGTTTTGACGTCAACAAGTTCTGTGGGTCCCATCATGAGATATATATTATATCTCAACCGTCCGTCCACTTGGCGGCTGTGGGGCCCACCCCACACGTGTAGCACGTGTGAGGGTGGAGCCGACCTTGCATGCATGTATTATATGTCCAGGCCATCCGCCCCTGGACGGTGCTATGGGACGCACCATGATGTATCTATTTCATCCAGATCCACCCATTTGGCAGAACATGGGGCCCACCCCACACGTGTTGCACGTGTGGGGGTGGGGCCCACTTTAATGTATGTAATCTATATCCACACCATCCATTGTTAGGACAGTGGGACTCCACCGTGATGAATGTGTACATCCAACCGTCCGTCTAGGCCTAGACGATGGATGCTGGAGCAGTAGCAATATATATATATATATATATATATATATATATATATATATATATATATATTAAATAATAAATATTTTTGGTGGGGCCACCCCCACGTAATGGAGGAAGGTATTTGAGGCCCAGGTATGAGGCCCATTGTGATGTATTTGAGGCCCAGATATCAGGCCCAATGTGTTATATAACATGCCCATATGATGAGACCCAATGTGATGTGTATGTGGCCCATATGTGAGGCACATTGTGATGTATATCAAGCCTGTATGAAGAGGCCCAAAGTGATGTATATGAGGCCTTTGAATGAGGCCTAATGTGATGTATTGGTGGCCCATCTGGTGAGGCCCGATGTGATGTATATATGGCCCATATGATGAGGCCCAAAGTGATGTACATTGGGCTCTTGTGTGAGGCCCATTAGGTTGCATGTGAGGCCTTTATGTGAGGCCATGGGCCCCACTATATGCTTGGCTCTATATGGGCCACTCCTTGGGAGCAATGCTGGTTAAGTGTCCACATTGATGGGCAATAATGGTTAAATGTCCACATTATGACCTTCCCTTAGGCCTTTGTTAAGCCCATTCTCATCATTCTCTAAGTGGGTTAACCCAAATCATTGGGCCTCATTGATGTTTGCATGACCCATCTATTCGTATTGGGAAAACCCAACATGTTGGGCCCCCATTGGTTGCTAATGAGACTATTTTTTTTATCTTGGAGTCCATCTAGGACTTATTTGGGCCCCTTAGGGCATCTAGCAGGCTATATGATAGTATGGAGAAGGAACCCTTTCCGGATCCTTAGGGTTATGGGTAGGCCACCTAGGCCTAACCTTAATATGAGGAGAGTTCATCATCGCCGTAGACGGAAGGATCCGTACTATCAGATTTAGTATATCCACAGTTTAGGACCGATCTTTATGTTATGGTTTAGACTAGTTGTCCATCTATGGACCCCCGCCTTGTATATAGGCCGGATATCGATACCGATTATGAGTATGCGATAGCATAACATCATGATACATGCCCATACACATCATCTACATGCTTGTTATGAGATGTGGTTGACCATTGCATATGTCATGGGCAGGTTGTTTATGGGACTCCCTATATGCGGAGTTATCCCACATGAGCACATGGTATGCGTAGGATTGACGCATAATTGGACTGCGTGACTCATGCATCTTGCATTATGTGATTATGATTACGTATGCCCTAGCGACATCAGGGCTGTAGCCTCCGCAGATATAGCGTGATGGTAGGATTGGACACTGAAAATACTTGTAAAGCACGGGAGCGCGAAGGATATCCCAGGGTGAAAGTCCTCAAACCCTTATGGTACCATGCAGGTGCTCCAATGCCTAGTCCGAGTGGATGTATGAACACGTGAGAGCCGAATACCAGGAGGTGGCGTCTCCCACTGTATCGTGGTCGGTTGGAAGGGGGTATGGCCTTACCCACCCGAGGGTAGGGAAAATTGCTAGGCTTAGTATGACCAGCTCATAAATGGGTCCGTAACCGACGTACCGCATAGATATTGGCAGACTACTAGTCAAGTGGGTAGTGTGGTCTCTTCCACTTGCACGGTTGTGCATCCAGTGTAAGGCGGCAATGTGGTTTATAGTGTATTAGACCCTGGTGATTATCTAGAGAGAACCGTATTGATATATG
Source organism: Magnolia sinica (assembly GCF_029962835.1). Taxonomy (NCBI): domain Eukaryota; kingdom Viridiplantae; phylum Streptophyta; class Magnoliopsida; order Magnoliales; family Magnoliaceae; genus Magnolia; species Magnolia sinica. Next base: position 3,673,476 of record NC_080575.1, on the reverse strand, counting down.
ATACTTCAGAGATGAGCTAGATTAATATGTGGATTGGTATGCTTGAGCTGCATCTAGCATATGACATTGGCTATGTAGGCCTTGCATCTCATCGTATGGCTTTGGTGTGGCCGATAGCAATCATGTCTTGCATTGCATAGCCTTAGTATGGTTGTTAGCATTCATGGACTTACTAGCATGTTTCCACATTACTCTAATACTGTATTCTTACATTGCTACCTTGCGCACACACTTTCTATAAACTTATGCACGATTGATGCGTGAAGGTGACGCTTGACCGTAGCTAAGCAAAAGCTAGGAGCATGCCGTAAAGTTTTTGGAGTTCCGATATTGTTATTGTATTTTCCTTTATGCATTGTACTTAAAGTTTTTTATCATAGTGGATTTTGTGATGGAGTTCTAGTTATTGTTCATGGATTATGCTTTTGGTTATGCTTATTATGAAATGAATTCACATTTAAAATCCTCCTTGTTGGATCCCAGGATCGGAACCTGGTATATGGGTGCCGGGAGCCGAGAATGGGATACTACGAAGGCTGTCGGCGCCAGATTCAACGATCGAGAATTTTGTGAGCCCTGTTTTTGAGTTTGGGACTTGACAAGGGTAAAATAGTAAATATATATAACTTATTAATAGATCTGGTCCGGATCGGATCGGATCATATTTCGGATCGGATCAGTCCGGATTGACATTAATCCGAACTCGATCCGATGAACGGTCGAAACTACCTGATCCTACTCGAACCGCACCGATCCTGGCCTTCGGTTCGGTTCAAATTGGGTCGGATCTGTGGGATCGGGTTAGTTTCTGCCCAGCTCTATCCTCCGAGGTCGAAGTCAAATTATGAATCTGGGTCTAATAGTGTAGATGGGTCTTTGGGTGAGAGATTTTGCGTACTTGTCCTTGTAGATGGGTTCTTTATTTGTAGTATTCAAGGGACGTGACGGTCCATTATTTTAGGCACGATCTCAGCCATTAGGTGAGATGTGTGCAGGCAGTGATGTTGTCAGTTACTCTACGATCATGCGTAGGGTAGTTATTCTTGTCATGCGTTACTGGAGTGGATTCAACTTTACTGGTTGGTTGAGGATTATCCAAACCGAGTTTGCCTGAACCTAGCTTCGTTAATCTACTGAGGACGGCCCGAACCGAGCTTATCTGAGCCGAGTTTCGTCGGTTAGCTGAGGACAGCACAAACCAATCTAGTTAGGGTGAGACTAGCATGGACTTCAGTTTGGGTGCAATTCTTTGTATGGCCTGCTCAATCTTGACAACCTTTTAATTCTGGTGAGCCACTTGGCCTTTGGCAGGTGATTCCGAGCAAGAGCTCGGAATAATGTACCATTTAGAACCGTTCTTAAGGGGTTGGATACTGGCTTTATGTTACTTCCTCCAGCTGTGATACTGTCGGGTTGGCCTAAGAGAGGTCAGACTACATTTCCCATAACACCTTACTTTCCCATCTCAGTCCACGGCTAGGGTGTGCCTCTCTTCCACTTCCATCCCAACTCTCTCTCTCTCTCTCTCTCTCTCTCTCTCTCTCTCTCTCTCTCTCTCTCTCTCTCTCTCTGTGTTTCCGTCGCCATTGTAGCAACGTAGTGTACATGAGTCAAAACGAGTCAAGTTGTGACTCGGCTCGGCCACTTACTAACCCCAGCTCGAACTCGGCTCGGCTCGGTCCTTAAGCCTGACTGGCCAGCTCAGCTCGGTTCGGTTAACAGCTCGGGCCAGTTTGAGCCAAGATTGAGTCGAGTTTGCCTATTCAACAGTTTCACAAACACATGGACTGCACCTTCAAAATCTCACAGTGTGTAAAATAATAGCAGTGGTTTTACAGGTATTTCATCAAACACCTTCTAATCAACATAAAAATCGAGAAAAAAAAAAAGGGCTATTTGTTTGGTATACATACCTTCCTTGCCACCCACCACACTTCATCGAGTCATTTCATCAAACACTTGGGAGCAACATCAATGTCAAAGTAACCGAGTCACCGAACTTGTTCGATCCGAGTTTGATTCGAGCTGGGTTTGATTCGAGTTGAGTTGAGTTGAGCTCGGCCAAGCTCGAACTCAGTTAGAAATTTATTTCAAGCTCAAAAAGTCAGCTCAACTCGGTTTGAAACTGTCAGCTCAAACTCAGTTTCAAATCGAGTCAAATCGTGCTTTTTCGAGTCAAGTCGACCGAGCTAACCAAGCTAACTCGGTTCGTGAACAGCCTGCCGCTTCGCCATTGCTGTGAGTTCTCTCCTCTTTCTTGACTGTGGGGCCCACTAAATGCACGGATGATTGGTACACACTAGGATGCGGATTTGCTACCGACTCTTTCAGTTGTTATCTTCTTGTTGAAGTGGGAAGCGGATTGGCTGGTGTACCACACACCAGCAACCTAACTGGTGTGGGTACTTGTCGTGCGAAGACAAGTGCTGACGCTCCTCGAGCTCCGAGTTCCACGAACGGTTCAAAAGAGATCAAAGTTACGTGCCCCCACAATGATGTATTTGTCCCACGTGACGTTTACTTTTCATCCAAATCTGTTGATAAGGTCACACAGACCTGGATGAAGATAAAAAACAACTATCATATTGATCTAAAATTCCCGTGACCCCTGAAAGGGTTTCAATGGCAAGTGTTCAATCCTCCATTGTTTTTTGAGTGTGGTCCACATGATTTTTGAGGTCTTAGTTTTCGGCTCAAACCTTACGACGAGCTCACCAAGTGGACGGACGTATGGATATAACTCATACCCGATGATGGGAGCCACAGAACTTGATGACGTCAACACACCGGCCACATCGGTGGTGTGTGGTACACCAGCCAATCAGATTCCGTTGAAGTGACGTCACCAAGCACTATGGGCCTCATCATGATGTATGTGTTGTATCCGCTCCGTTTTATGTGGTGGAGTAGGCTTGAGATTAGGATCTGCATGCCCTAAAATGATCTCTCCAAATGGATATACGGTGTAGATACAACTAATACATCATGGTGTGGTCATAGAACTTAGTGACTTTACTTCATTAGCAGGGTCAGGCCCCCGGAAACGGCTTGGTTACTCCCCTTGCTACCAGCCGATGGCTGGTGTTCAGTGCTATGTGGGCCCCACCATGATGTATGTGTTTCATCCATGTTGTCCATCTATTTTTCTAGATCATTTTATGGTATGAGACTAAAAATGAGGTATATCCCAATCTCAAGTTAGACCACATTATAGGAAACAGTGTTGAATGAATGTCGGCCATTAAAAACTTCTTGGGGTCCATAAAAGTTTTTGATCAAGCTAATTTTTGTTTTTTCCCTTCATCTGGGTTTGTATGACCTAATCAACAGATTGGATGTCAAATAAACATTACAGTGGGCCTTAGGAGGATTTTAATGGTGGATATCCAATCACTATTGTTTTCTTGCGGTGTGGTCCACCTAAGATTTATATCCCTCTCATTTTTGGGATCAAGCCCTGTAAAAATGGACGAACGGAATGGATGAAACACATACATCATGGTAGGGCTCATAGAACACTGACCATCAGCCACTGGGTCGGTGGCAGGGGGAGTAGCTAATCTGTTTCCATCGGACCTTGCTTGTGAAAGTGACATTATTTGTTAATATACATAAGTGTTGAGTCTATCAGTCAAGAGAAGAAGACATCAAGCTAAGACTCTCTAAAAAAACAAAAGCTCATGATCATGCTTAACAGGTAAACTATAGCTTAATCAGCCCACAACAAACCTTGAAAAGTATATGCCCTTATAAAAACCCAACTTAACCTAAAAATCATATATTTCAAATCTTCTTCTTGTTAGGTTGGAGTTAAATCGCACCTTGAGTATTATTGGAAGAAAGAAACTAAACAAAAAAATCACATGTCCCTATCGAGTGCATCGAACTGCAATCGAGGACATCTTCGATGCCATCGAACACCGTTCGATTGCATCAAATACACATGCATTCTATCCAACAACAAAATGATATAAAAAAAATGTTGGAATTATCGATTGCTCAAATGTTGTTCGATGTCATTGAAGCCTAAGTTTCGATGACATCATCGAATGGCATTCGATTACATCAACCTTGGACTTGTTTCTTCCAAAAATTCAAAATACTCTAAGTGCTCCTCAATGCAATTGAACCCTTTTCGATGGCATCGAGATTAAGTTATCGATGACATCAAAGTCTATTCGATAGTATCGAAACTAACTCAATTTATCCAACAAGCTTTCCATGAAAACCTATTTGATTCAAGTCTATCAAAGACCATTCGTTGTCATCGAAATTCAAATTTCGGTTGCTCGAAAGTCTATTCGATGACATCGAACTAAGGACAATACTAACCAACAACCTTTGTGTATTTTTTTTTATAATGAAATCTCAATGGCATCAAGTCATCCCTCGAGGGCATCGAAGTGCACGTCAATGAACTCGAAGGATGCTCGATGAGAACAATCAGAATCTGTCTTACACCCATTTGAAAATCAAGTGTAGGTGGTTGATGAAACGAAGAAGGTTCGATGGCATTAAAATTCAAATTTCGATGACATCAATAATGACAGATTTCTGCCCATTTTTTAACCGTTAGGATTTCAACTTTATAAAGACACTAGTGTTGCTTCTTATAAAATGAGATAGAATTTAACAGAGTTTGAAAGATTTGTTTCAAAGAGATTATACCATCTTCCCCATTCCCTCATTCCCATTACAGTTCATCAGTCAATCTTGGTATAAGCATTAACTCATTATATTCACTACTTAGATTAAATTATGAACTCTAGCATTCAATGAGTTTCCAACTGACCTCATAGGTAAATCCTAGTGTTGGGACTCTTGAATGCATAGCTCATGGGAATCTTCTCTATACATTTCAATCATATCATTTGAATAAAGAAGAACAACAAAAACCCTAAACCTCACAATCTCGGAGCAATGATCGAAGCATCAGAAGCGATTGCGGTTTAAGGGATCTAAAGATCCTTCGTCAACATCGAAGACCTTCGGATTGCACAAAAATGGACTCACTTACTTATCTGTTAAGTACATAGAGTCCATTGAGTCTGAAGCTCCTTCCTTATGCAGGATTGGGATTCAGAGTGTAAGTATCAAACTCGCCAAGACCTATTTACAGGCCACTGATGGAAAAATACGTGGTCCTTGTGTAGGACAAGTGGCCTTGTGTAGGCATAGCTCACCTTATGTAGGCATGGGTTGCCTTGTGTAGGCTCCCAGTGTTGGCACCTAAGGTAACCTTATGTAGGTACCTTGATTAACCTTGTGTAAGTTGTGAAGGTTTATGGTTAACCTGATTTAAAACCATTGAATAGTGAAATCCAGTATACTAGGAGAAAGTGCGTCCGCCAGGAGTAGAGTAAGCAAGTAGCTGAATCACTATATATGATTGTGTTTGGGATTGTTTTTTATACATTGTTCTAATTATGCTTATGATTATCAAATGTCTTTATGATGCATGATTTAGTTAATGTATAAGTATTAATAGAGATCACATCCCACACACTATCATATACATTATTCTAAATAGGCATGTTTGTTATATATAAATCTTGTATAAGCCTAGGTGATTTGGACCCTCTATTGGCTTGGAAGCCATAGAGTTTGCCTTACTCTCTCAATTAAAGTTAGGCATTGATTGTTCTTAGTGGAAAATAATTTTTGAAAAAGTCATATCCACTCCCCTCTAGGACATTTGGACATACTTCATTCTTCAATAATAATGGTTCTACTGCAATTTCAATTGGTATCAGAGCAGGTTCCTCTTGAAGGGTTTAACGATCTAGAAGGAAATCCTAAACTAAAGTAAGAATTATGGCCAACAGAGAGGGAAAAATGCTAACTGACACTTAAGAGATAAGTGAGCAAGAAACACTCATCTCAGATATAGAAGAAGAAAACATACATGATGCCTATGATCAACTTTATACTTTAGCAATAGCGGTTCTATCGCAATCTCAGCTTATACATTGCAGGTTGGACTATTTAGCCCATCATGGGCCTAGGCTGAGTTTGGGTTTGAGCTTAGTTCGATAAAGGGTTGAGGCGGAGCTTAGCCCGGCCTGATGCAACCCTATTTGTGGCTAAGTGGTGTTTGGACACGGTGGGTTTGGTTGGCCCCTAATGTAGAGATAGTCATGCAAAGCATGTTTAAAAGTTGTTAGGTGAGTTGATACTCAATCGTCCACAGCACGTAGCCCAGTCAAATTAGGCCACATCCCAATACCACTAAGCTTTGGGTTACTATCCAATCCAAGTCAATGTTTGGTGATTGAGGCCTGGTCGCATAACATGTAGTTGCCTGATATAAGGACTCTATGTATCCTTTGCCGATGTCGCCATGCCGAATCATTTTAGGCCATGAGCCTAAAATTGAACCATATATATCCAAAGCTATAGGTTACGACACCATAGGAAACAGTGGAGATTGAATGTCTACTTACGAAAATTTCCTAGTACTATAAAAGTTTTGGATCAGGCTTATATTTGTGTTTTCATATCATCCGGTTGTGGACATCATCGTCCCTACCATTTGCTGTCGTGTGTTCCACTTTATCTTTGGATATAGCGCACAGATTGGGTACCACCCCATCCCTAGATGGGAATGGATGGGGGCTGTGTGGGGCCATTATAATGTATGGATTTTGTCCGCATCATCCATTCATTTTGCTACGCTAATTTACGCACAAGCCCAAAAATAAAGTAGATCCAGGCTCAAGTGGACCACACCACAGGAAGCAGTGGTAATATTGAAACTTTCCTAGGGCCTACTATGATGGTTAATTGTCATCCAACCTGTTCATAAAGTCATATAAACCTTTATGAAGGGGGAAAAAAAAAAGCCAACATTAGCTTGATCCAGAGATTACATGGTCCTTCACTGTGTAGTTTAATTGAGACTTGGAACTGCCCCATTTTTGGGCTTGTACTCTAAAATAATATGGCAAAATGGATGGATGGTGTGGATAAAACCCATACATCGTGATGGTCCCACCAAGCCCCTCCATTCCTAGAAGGGGTAGTTCCCAATCCGCATCCCCTCTTATAAAATGAGCTTGAAAAACAGACGAACAAAAAAACATAAGTGGGCCCCATAGATTGCTAACACCGCATAGCTACGTGGTAATGTTACATGCAATTGGGAGATGGGGGATTGGGTAATGCCATTGGACCAAGCTCGCTCCTCTGTCCCCCTGATGTGGTAGGATATGATCGGAGAGATGGACCCACATAAAGAACGTCTGGAAGTTGTTCTGTCGAGTAGACCGTTGCATCTTTAACAGGAGCCTACAATACAATCAAATCCTACCACGGGAGTGGATGGAGCTGGATGCAATTGGGAGCAGTACCCAATCTGCATACAACGGCACCTACTCCAATATGATAGGGACCCCTTTGAAGGGCAGGCCAGATCGTCCATCAATAATCAACCACAGGATGGCAAATCTCCTGCTAGGATAGAGGGTAGTTTTTGGTAGCCCACGGTTAGATGAATAACACACATGCAACTGCTATTCGTCAGAAGGTTAAATCCAGGCCGTCCAATCATTTTGTTCAACCAGACCTCAATCCATAACAAGAATTGCTTACCGTGGGACCCACAATAAGAAATGCTTCTTTACAGCCACGTCAAGCACCTATTTGCGAAGGGTGCCTTTCACAGGCAGCAGATGGATATCTTACTTAGACCATACCATACCATTGTCTAGGGATAATGAATCCCCACCATTGAAAACTTATTCTATCCCATCGAAATCTATAAATCCCATCAAAACCCCTCATAATGTAATAACGAGCTGGTTGAAGTCCCCAGACATGAACCCCCGGAAGTTTGAACCTACTAGATTGGTTGACTGGTCAGTCTAAAATGTTTCAGATGGTTTAATCCATCAACTGCATCGTTTTTGGGAGGACCTACATCCTCTACACCATATATGATCCATCACTGGAAGGGCTAATTTCTGGCTAACAACAACATGCAAGGCCAAGGCTTTGAGCTAACTTCACTAAATGTTTGAGTAGAGTTAAGAAGACCATGTACAAACATGACAAAAATTCCAACTAAAGAGCAAACTACTCTCAGTTATTTCCTGATTGAACTTGTCCAAAAAAAACCAAATTACTAACCTCCAACTGATCTCCATCAAGAAAAGTTCGGTACCAACATCAACTCACGCTCCAGAAAAAGTTCTCCCATTGATAGATGAGGGACATCCACCATCATCTACCAGCGGTTAGTATGTAAATCAAAGCTAACAGCGCAATTAAAAAAGCCGATATGACACCGGTAAATTTGTAAATCAAAGCTAACAGCGCAATTAAAAAAGCCAATATGACACCTGCACGGGCCAAGATACCCTGCAAGCCCTTAAAATCTTTGGAGTAGAACAAAGCATGAATTTTCCTGTGATAGAAGTCCTTTATCAAGAGAAAGTTGAGCCCAGCTGTCTTCAGGTCCGGCATGTTGGAAGGAATTGCGTTCGAGTCCAGCATGTGGGAAGTAGATGCCGATCTGCAGTCCAGCATGTGGGAAGCAGAGGCCGACACTTCCACCGTTTTCGTTTCACATGAACTTCCTGCCAACACCAGCATAAGGTGAGTCAATGACCTCCACCCCTTAAGATGAACTTTTTAGGAAACTGATGATTAAAACCAGGAAAAGAAGAAGAAAAAGAGCCGACATTCACCACTGCTCATGGATTACAATGGAGCCATCCCCTCATTTGACATTTTGAGAAAGTAGATAATGAAGCGGAAAATAGGATGGAGCTTACCTTGACAAAGGTCACCCCTATTCAGTATCCCTACTAGCATGCGCAATACCAAAGAAAAAAAAAATTTACTCCATAGCCAGGATTCAAGCGCATGCAGGTCATATGGTTTGGCAGGCATAAGGTTGATAACAAAACTAAGGTCCTTTATAGGAGGCGCCTAAATATGAGTTCATCTCATTTAATCATTACTTATGTACAAGAGATGACAACAATTGCTAGTTATCAAGATTATTTTTAATCCTTACCAAAAGGAAATATGATCCTATTATATAACTATGATTAACTAAAGTGAGATGAACTCCTTTTTTCAGCTGTATTTTTACCAAGATTATTTTAATCCTCTTACCAAAAGGAAATATGATCCCTAATACATAATTAGGATTAACTAAAATGAGCTACTCAATTGGTGTGCTCCATAAACTTACATTTAAAAAAAAAAAACCTAAAATGAGACGTTCATTTTTTAGGTGTCCCAAACAGGCCCTAAGGATAGAAAATAATCTTGGTTAACCAACAATCACCGATCTCCAATACACAATTATGATGAATGCGAAAATGAGAAAATTCAATTCTTTAGCATCTCCCAAACAGATGCCTTTATTGGTTCAACTGATCAGGCGGTTCTACGTCATTTTCTTTGGGGCCAGCTTGAATATGGTGACATCTAAACCCCCCTTGTCCTTGGCATTTCTAATGGATTAGCTTTTTAGACGGGAAAAGAAGCTGCTTCTCTAAGAAACTGACCACGGATGGTTAGTTTTCATAGTGCAAGTTGTTTGATTTGCATGTTGATTTCCATAAAAATGAACCTAACACGTTTGGAATGCTGGACATCAAAAAGTAGTCAAGGAAAAGGGAAGGTTGCATATGAGAAAACTGTAGAAAAAGATTTTTCTTTTTCAGGTCTGGGAAAGGAAAAAGACAACATTTTACCGAAGAAATCTACGGAACAAGAAACCGATTCCTCATCCTGTCTCCCTGAAACAGGAAATTGATTTCCTTTCCTCGGCTACTAATCTGATTTCAACCATTCAAACAGGCCTCAACAATCAACAGTGAGAGTTGTCCGGTGTTAATGTGAAAGGGGCGTTTGGATCATAAGTTACTTTGGATAAGCTACTTAATGCCATGAGTAGCGTATCTTAGTTTCTACTTGTCAACCAAAAATGTAGAAAAACATGTTTGGTTTCCAACATCATAAGTAATTATCTCTCAAGTTTGTTTGGTTTCCCTCACATCCACCATACATCATGTGAGACCAACCTTTGATTTGAACCATTCACTATGTGGGCCCCACCTTTCATGTGGGTCGTCCATCATACAGGGTCCACCTTGGATGTGGGACATTCATCATGATCGCCCAACCTTTAATGTGCACCATTCTGGCTAAGAGAAAACGATTCCCCTTTGGTTTTCTGTGTATTTGAGACAACCCTAAAGGGTTAAATATATAGAGCTTTACAACGTCAATACAAGGTAAATGTTAAATATAGAATCATATATCTATAGAAATTAGCTATACATCATCTATCTATAGAAATTAGCTATACAAGGCATGTGGCTTGTCTAACATCCCCCCTCAAACTAATGCTGGTCATCAACAAGTAATAGTTTGCCAAGTAGAAATGAGTGACGTGCAAAAGTGAGAGAATTTGTGAGAATATTAGCAATCTGATCATGGGATGCGACATGTGGAAGAGAAATGGGCCCAGACTGAAACTTCTCTCGGATGAAGTGACAGTCAACTTCAATATGCTTTTGTTCGTTCATGAAAAACTGGGTTAGAGGCAATCTGAATGGCACTCAGATTATCTACATGTAGTAGAGTAGGATTCTGTAGATGAATGCCCAAGTCAGAAAGAAGTCCACGAAACCAGATAAATTCACTACAAGCAGCTGACATCGCTCGATACTCGGCTTCCGTGCTTGATTTGGAAACAATGGTCTGCTTCTTACACTTCCAAGAGATGAGAGAAGTGTCGAGAAAAATACAATAGCCCGTTGTAGATCTGCGTGTGAGAGTACAACCGGCCCAGTCAGCATCCGAATAAGCACAAAGGTCCAGAGTGGTCGTGGTGGAGAAGAACAGTGATCGATCCAGAGTTCCATGTAAGTAACGTAGGATGCGCAACACCACAGTCATATGAAGAGTCCGAGGAGCAGAAACAAACTGGCTGACAACTTGAACATCGAATGCAATATCAAGACGAGTCATTGTTAAGTAAACCAAACTCCCAACCAAACGACTGTATAATGTAGGTTCCGCAAGGAGATCACCATCGTCACGACCATATTGAATGTTAAGTTCTAAGGGAGTCTAAACTGTCTTCTGATCCGTCAATGAGGCCAAGGCAAGAAGATCATTGGTATATTTACGCTGGCTGACCAGGATTCCACGTTTAGAATATGAAAATTCAAGTCCAAGAAAGTATGTCAGATGTCCAAGGTCCTTCATCTTAAAGGATGATTTCAAAACTTCCTTTAATGCCGAGATACCAGTAACATCGCTACCAGTCAGAAGTAGGTCGTCAACATATACAAGAATAATGACAATTTCACGATCAGTGGGGCGCAAGAATAAGGATGGATCATGACCACTTTGAGTAAAGTCAGCACCGGTAACAACATCATGAAAGCGTTGGAACCATGCCCGATGAGCCTGTTTGAGGCCGTATAGAGCTTTCTTGAAGCAACAAACCTTATTGGCAGGGATTAAAGATCCAGGAGGAGGTTTCAAATAAACTGTTTCTTGGAGGTTGCCATAAAGAAAAGCATTTTTCACATCCATCTGAGTAAGAGGCCAAGAACGAACAGATGATATTGCCAGAAGAGTGCGAACAGTTTTCATCTTGGCGACAAGAGCGAATGTCTCATCATAATCAATTCCGTGTTCCTGTTTATATCCCTAAGCGACAAGCCGAGCTTTGTATCGATCCAATGATCCGTCAGACTCGAGCTTTACAGAATAAATCCATTTACTCCCAATTAATTGTTGGTCAGTGGGTCGAGTGACAATGTCCCACGTATGGTTATCATCCAATGCTTCCAGCTCTTCTGTCATAGCCTTCTTCCAACAACCATGAGTGGCTGATGGTATAAAGTAGGAATAGAAACAGTATCCAAAGTAGCATTCATGGCAGACAGAGTATATCAAGTGATCAGGTTGTCGATGTACACGAGTGGAATTGCATACCAAGGTAGGATCTGGATCGATAACAGGTTCAGTAAGGAGAATAGTAGGTGGTGGATCTGTACGTGGTCGTCGTGAATAAACCTGTAACGAACAAGGGAGTATACTCGAGGCAACAGGAATGTGAGGAAAAACAGTAAGACCAGGAGAGTTTGGTGTAGGCAAAGAGAGGAACGGATGAATGGAAGGCAGTATACTAAAAAAAAAAACATGTCGGGACACCCGAACACGACGAAAGACCAGATCATAGCAACGAAAACCCTTCTGAGTTTCTCCAAATCCTAAGTACATACATTTGACTAATTTTGGTGAAAGTTTGGTACGTTCACGTGTTACCAGATGAACATAACATACACAACCAAAAACACGAAATGTGGAATATGTAGGAAGTGAACAGGTGAGAACAAAATAGGGAGATTTACCGTTCAGAACAGTGGTTGGCATTCCGGTTAATCAAGTAGACTGAATGCATCATAGCTTCCACCCAGAAGGAACGAGGAACACTCATAGTTGTTATCAAGGTATTGGCAGTTTCAACAATATGACGATTTATCCGTTCAGCCACCCCATTCTTTTGGGGAGTATCAGAACAGGTGGTCTAGTGAATAATCCCATGACCCTGCAGATATGCACGAAAATTTGTAGAGAGATACTCTCATCCCTAAGTCAGAGCGGAGAGTTTGAATTTTTACTCGAAATTGAGTGTCATCCGCAGTAGAAATAGCCTGATTTCCAGTTTATGGACGAATGTCGCGAAGATGTGATACATCACCAGTCATATGATTGGAAGTACCCGAATCGAAAAACCATAGAGAAGATGAGGATATACCTGACATACCGGCGGCAAAAAGGGCCTGCACGATCTGCTGGAGCATTGAAGGAGTCAAAGATGAGGAAAGACCTTCACCAGAAATAGTAGATGTAGTATCACCAACAGAAGGCTCAAAAGAACCGGTTGCAGAAGTAGCAGAAAGAGCACGACCACAGCCACGACCTCGACCACCATGTCCACGGCCAAATGAGGATGCATAGGCACGTGAATGGCAATCCTGAATACCATGACCAGTCCGTCGACAGTAAGCGCACCAATCTTTGCACTGAGCGACAACATGTCCAACTTTGTTACATCCGCGACAAGTTAAAGGAGTGGAACCATGGTTTGGGGCAGAGTTGGATGCAGCAAGTGCCAGGTGGGATGGTTCCTGAGATGTTTCCTGAGAGAGGACTTGCAGTCGTTGTTCCTCAGCTAATAGATCATTAATAACCGAATTCATTGAATTAGTTGGGCTACGATTCAGGAGAGCAGCCCTAAATTGCTCAAATTCCGAACGCAGCTTCATAAGAAACTGTCTAACTCGCGCACTATCGCGTATTGTTTAGAATATCTTAAAGTCATTAGGGAATTCTAGATCCATCATAGCCATCTCTGTACAAATTGTAACCATTGTAGAGTAGAATATTTGAATACTTTTGTCACCCTGAGTAAGGTGAACTAAATCTTGTTCCAGGCGATATAACCTAGCCGCATTACTCTGTTGATAAATAGTCTGGAGATGCTCCCACATTGCCTTAGCAGTGCGATGTGACGTGAGGCCAACAGCAATTGACCGATCGACCAAATCGAGAATCCAGGTAATAATCCGTCCATTTTTCATTTCCCACTCAGCCACTTTGTCGGCATTTGTGGAAGTGGGGTCAATAATAGATCCATCAATTAGTCCCCATAAACCACGACCCTTGAGAAAACTCTGAAAGTGGATGACCTATAGATTATAGTTGGTACCATCGAAACTATATCGTGGGGCCTCTGTACAGGATTCTTTGTCCATAGCTAGGAAGGGATATAAACCACACCAAGGAAGAAGGTACCTTGCAGCAAGATAGCCGGTTGCAGCGATAGGCAACAGAACAGCAGCAACAAAACAGCAAGGGCGTGCGAAGCAGGGACTTGCGCAGCACATGCGGATGAGGCTGGGGTGTGATCGGACGGGCTTAGGGTGCGATCGGACGGGCTTGGGGATGATCGAATGGGGGTTAGGAATGGTTGGACGGAGCTGTTGACGCAGGAGGAGCGCAGAAGGAACGCAGGAGTGGTCCGGAACAGGGTTTTCTGATGCAGGAAGGGCCGGATCTGGCAGGAGATGGTGTCGGTGATGAAGGAGATGCCGAATCAGGATCGGTATAGCTCTAATACCATGAAAGCAAAGAGCAAACGATGCAGGCTAAGAGAAAACGATTCCCCTCTGGTTTTCTGTGTATTTGAGACAACCCTAAAGGGTTGAATATATAGAGCTTTACAACGTCAATACAACGTAAATGTTAAAAACAGAATCATCTATCTGTGGAAATTAGCTATACATCATCTATCTATAGAAATTAGCTATACAAGGCATGTGGCCTGTCTAACACATTCATCATGTAGGGCCCACCTTTGATGTTAATCATCCATCAAGTGGGCTCCCACCATCAATGTTATTGTCCATCATCAGGGGCCCAGTTCAATATCCACCGCCCATCATGTGGAGCCCACCTTTGATGTGGATGATACGTCTCGATGGAGGAGCATAGTCTCAGTCTCTAGATGGGCGCCCTCAGAAACCGGGAACCTCTCGTCATTTTCTAACAAGATTGGCTGATTATACGTACCTCAAAAACAAAATTTGCAAAGCCGATAACTACTAGATAGATGTTAAGTATCAATTCACAGAAAGGAGAGATAAATGTTACATGATAAAGAATCGTGCCACATCTAACTTGTACCTGCATAGCCATTTTGGAATGCGTCTGCTATATTGATTTCAGAGAGGACACCCATCTCAAAAAACGTCGAATGAAGCGCCCTCACGCATTGTTCCGTTTCACTGTCATTCACTATCAAGGAAATGTTCACCTGCTAGTAGGAAAAAGAGCCACATTGGTTAGATTACACAGGATAGAAAGAATTTTAATGATCCAAGAACAATAGGGATGCAGTTCCCAGGTTTTTCAGTTCCTACAAGCAGTGTTCGGGTTGTCGGTATCGCTACAAGTTTCGCTAGCCGGAGATAAAGATATAATATCATTATCACCGATAACCGGAAATGCGGGGAAAAAGGGGGAAACATGGAGAAAATGGTGGAATTTTTCAGTGAAACTTCGGGATATGCCTAAATACACATATTTTCATATTCAGAAATGAAAAAATTACAAAAAGAATGCATTAAATAATAAGTTTCCATTTAATGGGGGCCAAAAGGCATGCGTTGTTGTAAGAAATCACTCAAATAGTAACTAAAATGAGTTTATATAATATAAGTATAGCTAACATATAATAATTAAAACAGGTAAAAGTAAATGAATTAAAAAAAGTTTCTGGATAGCTTTGAGACAATGTTGCTTTTCACTTCCCTCGTCCGGATGGCTTGGATCGTACAATTGCTGTTATTAAACAACCAACATCAAATGGGCAACTGCCAAGAAAAAAAAACTAATCCAAAACTTGTGGCCCCACGAATGTTTCAACGGTGAAGGTTTAATTTGCATTATTTCCTATCATGCGACCCACTTGAGTTTTGGATATGCCTCATTTTTTGGCCCATGTCCTAACATGATCTAGAAAAACAGATGAGCAGAGTGGATTTCTCACAAATATCACAGTGGGCCCACCTACCATCCATGGCAAGCCCTTCTTTGAAGGCTTTGTAGGAGTGGATTGCAGACCGAGCAACTCTTAACGTACTAAGTAAACTCCATGGGGTCCACCGTGATTTATGTATTTTATCCACTCCGTCCATCCATTTTACCAAACAATTTTAGGGCTTTATTCCAAAAATGAAGCATATCCAAAGCTCAAGTGGACCACACCATAGGAAACAGTGTGAATCGAACGTCTACTGTTGAAACATTCTTGATGGCCATAGAAGTTTTAAATGAAGCTCATATTTGTATTTTCCATTCATCTATGTCTTTGTGATCTTATGAATAGGTTGGATAACAAATAAACATCACTGTGGGCCCTATAAAGGTTTCAACGTTTGAAATCATCATTCTCACAATTTCCTGTGGTGTGGTTCAATTGAGCTTTGGATATGCTTCAATTTTGGGCTCGACCCCCAAAATGAGCCCAAAAAATGGATGGACAACGTGAATAAAGCAAATACATTCACGGTGGGCCCAACATAGTTTACCCAGTACATTAAAACCAGGCGAGTAACCCAGTACCAGTGGGATTTCTTCACAATCCATTAGTGGGTGGGACGCTAGCCGTGGGGCTACATCAATAATATAAGATGTATATCTACACTGTCCATTCATTCTAGCAGATTATTTTAGGGCATAGGCCAAACAATCAGTCAGATCCAATTCTGAGGTGGACCACACCATAGAAAATAGTGGTCATTGAATGGCCACCATTAAAAACTTCTTGGGGCCCAAAAGTTTTGATCAGCCTGATATTTGTGTTTTCCCTTCATTTAGGTCTATGTGAACCTAATGAAGTGGTTGGGTGGCAAATAAAAAGTACAATGTGCCTTAAAAAAAATTTAATAGCAAGCGTTCAATCACATTGTTTCCTGTGGTGTGGTCCACCTGAAATGTGGATCTAACTCATTTTTTAGCTCATTCCATAAAATGAGTGTCCAAAATAGAGGGATAGAGCAGATAAAATACATTATATCATAGTGGGGCCCACAATATCATAAGTAGCCGCGACTCACGACTCGTAGGCAACATAAGCAAGAAGCGGATTGCGTACTGAGTAACTCAGTACCCTAAGCATACTGAGTAAACTATGTGGGGCCCAACATGACGTATTTATTTTATCCACTCCGTCCATACATTTTATAATTTAATTTTAATAAATGGGACAAAAAATAAAGAATATCCAAAGCTCAAGTGGACCACACCACAGGGAACAGTGTAAATTGAACATTTACTGTTGAAAAATTCTTTGGGTGGACAGACATTTCAAATCAAGCTGATATTTGTTTTTTCCCTTCATCCATGTTCTCGTGATCTTATGAACAGGTTGGATGACAAATAAACCTTACTGTGGGCCCTAGGAAGGTTTCAACAGTGGAAATCATTATTCAAATTGTTTCCTGTGGTATGGCCCACTTGAGCTTTGGATATGTTTCAACGGTGATAAAAGCGTACTGAGTAACTCAGTACGCAATCCGATTTCACATAAGCATCATCCCCGTCCCCCAAAAAAAGGGGGTCTGATGCCATTTCTAGAAAGGGGAATAGGGTTTCCCGTTTCCATTTCGAACCCAAATCCAAATCTAAGGGTTTCCATTTCGAACCCAAATCTCCAAATCGAACCAAAATTCCCAAAAGATATCGCAGATTATTCGCCGGAATTCTCGTTGATTCTGAAAATTTTCATCTATTCGAAGAAAAAAAGGAAAAGGGGAGTTTTTTCGTACCTACGGAAGACCGAAACACAACTGTTGTCGATCAATCGATTGGCCCACCAAATTCTTCTTTCGATTAGGCGTACCTCTTCTACAAGTACCGAAATCACCTTCTTACAATTTTTTTATTTTTTATTTTTATTTTTTCGCATTTACGATGCTCTCCCCAAAATTTATGATACTGCCTTTTTATCGGCGAAATGGAGTTAGGTAGCTACAACGAATTTGTCGCCCGACAACTCTGATTATCGCGAAAACTCTAAAAAATCACCGATAATTCGCCGAAAACTGGCAGAGAAACGAAAAAATGGGTTTTCAGTGTCGCAACGCTGGCGACACCGATATTATCATCAATATTATCAACTTTTCACCGATAACTAAAACACTACCTAGAAGTAGGGTCGATGGTTGAATGAACCACGCTATTGGTGCAGATGGACCGTGCCCAGAAACAGTCCCCACAATTGAAGATCCTCACCATGGTTGTGGGAAGTTGCTAGATATTTCCCTTAAGCGTATATATTTGCTGTCCACCGATCCATGGGCTAGTGATTGTTCCCTGTTGAGAAGGTTTTTGAAGCATGGTCCATTTTTTGTGAGGCCCATATAATGAAGGTCACTATTGTAGAACCACAGGCTTGGATGTGCAGACTGAAAACCTGATAGGACTGCATGTCCTCAGATCGAGGACCATAAAGGTTCCTTAATGAGATGGATAGGCATAAACTGAAGAAGGGAGGGAGGAAGGGGAGAGACCTTAGATGATCCTTGATTGATCTTCTGGAAAGAGATTCCTTCATCTGTAAGAACGCTGAATACCTGCCACATGGAAAACAGAGGCATTCTGGTGATCAAAAAGAGAGAATATCACAAGATTTCAAAATCTCAGCACTAGTAAAATTATTGCAATTTTTATGAGAAAATGAAATTTAAAGAATTTATTATATTCATACATATTTAAATTTTTAAAAGATTGTATGACTTTATAATAAATTTGTAAATTTTTTTATTCAACAGTGAGATTTTACCAATAATGCCCTCAGAAAACTCAAAATCTGAAAATCTACCAAGATATTGCCAAGAACAAGCTTTGTCACTATGCCTTGCAACTAGGGAGACGACATGTATTATGGGCAGAATGATAAGATTTCTGGAACTTTTCGTTTTGATAGTCACGCATACGTGCAGGCAGACAGGGATGGGGAGAGGGGAGGGCAGAAGACAGGTATTATAGGCAGAATGATATGATTTCCAGCACCTTTCATTTTGATAGCCATACACACATGCACGGAGAGGGGTGGGGGGGCTAACATGAAGTAACCGCCAAAGCACCTTCATTGCCAGGTTACACACAAAAGTAACGACTGCCAATGCCAAGAGGAAAGCAGCAATGACAAACTCGGGGCCTCAGCTTAAGTGCGGATATCATAATGTCTCATTAAATCAGTTCTCACAATATCATTCCACTGTTCCAACAATATATAGAACAGGTCAACAGAATGTGGCTAATTGCATCTGCTATGAGCTTTCTCAAAGGAATCTGCCCAACTAATGGTATCTATGAAGCCTCACCTTGTTTAGTGTCTGTGGAGAGTGCTGCACATTGCCAATAAGGGATATTATAGATCTGCGCTGAATGTGATTCACTTCTGCAATCTTCTTGAGCTCTTCCACTGCACGGTCAAGCAACTGCACAACCACAGCAATTTCCGGTACGTTTTACTGGAAAGGAAAAGGACGGTGCTAAAGTCACTATGAAAAATATCAAACATTTCAAATCCGAATGATTAAGCTATAAAAATAATATTAGGGGTTGTGATGTTTTCAGTCATGATGATTTTCCCTGGAAACCACAAGAAGAAAACAGTTTTGTTTCCCTCAAAAATCACTAGGCATTTTTGTAAAAGGGCAACAATATATGATGGTTGATTGAAAGAAACAGCATTTTTTTTTTCATTTTCCTCCCAACCCAGAAATGGCACAGGTAAGAACCGCGTTTTGTTGGCCTAATCAAGTGATGATACTGGTATGCCACATCATCGGCTGGCCGATCCCAAACATCTTCCACCAGATCATCTTAGCCACCTGACGCTGATCGAGAATTACAACTGGTGGTCCGCTTTTAACAGGGACAGAGATGGTTAGATATGGCTGATGGGAGATGCTTCGGGAGTATCACCCATCCACCATCAGGTCCATCGTATGAAGGATCTGGATCACATCTAATGTGCACCCACCTCATATGTGCAGCTTGCCTCAGCTGAGCACTGCATATTTTCCTCCAACAAACCTCACAGGTAATACCCGCGTATATTTAGCTGATGATAGCAAACTTGGCTGCGTACTAGTGAATTACAGCATCAGCGCCGGAATCTATTCACAGAATGCAAATATACCAAATGCTGGACACAGCAACAAGTGATGATAGAAAGTTATAAGCTAAATGAAATATAAGGATCTTAAGCTCCTATGCTTGCCTGCTGCTGAATTGATTCTCTGCGAAAAAGCTTCGAGGGATCCAATGTCAACAAAATACTGACTTCACTAGTTGCAACCTCATCTACAGAGATACCCAATTTCTCAAAGATGGAAAAGACCTGTGCAGGAAAAGGCAACATGAATCACATTTGGAAGATACAAACGAAAGCAGGAGTGAGAGTGAATAGATTTAGTGTGTTAAACTGGTTTACCTTCTTAAAGAAATCGTTCTGACCAACTGCTCGAGTGCTCTTTATATCCAGCACAGTGACACTCCGCTTCACCGCTATGCTGGTTAGTACAATCTGGAATTAGGAAACAAAACAGTTAACACAGTTGGTACTTCATGAAATAAAACAATTCCACAAAAAATCTCTTTGGCAGTAGAAAAGATGAAAAGTAAGTTGCTACAAACCTTACTTATATCTCTATCTCTGGTGATGAGAGTACCCGGAGCCTTAGGATTACAAAAGTTCTTGACCCTAACAGGAATATCCGCCTCTCTAGCAGGTCGCATGGATCGCGGATGCAAAACCTACAATAAAGGACTATATAATATTGATATAACAAAGATGGCAACAAATGACACCACCCACCCCCCAGATTACCCAATGCACATGGTTTGGGGGTGATTGTGTGCACTCGCCTAAAAAAAGGGGTGGGGACACCCTGTCGTCATTAAAAAAAAAATGACACTGAGATTTTAGAGAAGAAGAAAGGAGCGCTAAACATCAACATTGTCATCTTCATCATCATAGCCTCATCCCGGAAATTTGGGGCCAGCTAGCTTTACAAATTCCACAAAATTGGCACAGAGTAGAGACATAAAGGTAAATTCCCATTGGCAGAAAATCACCTATAAGAGAATAATAATAATAATAATAATAATAATAATAATGTGATAGGGATCAGGTTGTTTAATGCACCAGATTTATGTGCTATAGAATTGACATGAGACCAGTGATGCTTTGTCATTTGAAGTTTTCCATTTTATAAGTCCCTTTTATCTCCATATAAAATGCTCATCTTAGTCACAGGTTCTTGCACAACTTACATGCGAACACACAGCACACAGGTGCCAAATCAGAATCGCTTATCAGGCTGGCTCCACCATGGATGCAGGCATTAGGGTGGCCAACCGATCCTAACTTTTAACTGCTGAATTTGGAGGTGGTGGCTGTTGGTAATTTTTTATTTTTTATTTCCCTTTGGAACTCACCTGTACACCGAAATATGCAAGTTCAGCTACTTCATCAAATGTCAAATACGGTACGGGCTCTGCGTGCGGGTAAATATTAGGATTACAGGTCAAAAAACCATCCCCATACTTCCACACCTGTTATGAAAAAAAAAAAAACCTGGGTTGTCATGAATGATAAACTAAGTTGAAAGAAAAGAGAAAAAAAAAAAAAAAACATGAAAAGTAGCTCAAGCAAAAATTTAGAAAAATAAATGCAGACTTTAAGGTAGTTCTCCACTAGAAGTTCTAATTATTTGGTGTAACAAAACGAGAATATCAGATGTTATCTTTCAAATCAAAATGGGATGTGGTTATGATTATCCAAGAAAAAAGGGGCCAGTGGTTATGAATCTCTCTCCATATGTACAGAAGTCTTAAATTCACATTCGCTAGGTTTTGAACTAAACCTGAATTTCTCGTAAACCCAAGGCTTTGCCAATGGCTGTAGCTGTCAAATCACTCCCGCCCTTTCCTAAGGTAGTTACAGCACAAGATTTCTGTCCCTGCAGTTAGCAGATTATAAAGATGAGAAGCTGCACCAACAATTGAAGTTGAATATATAACAGAATCAGTTCTTTGAGAAAAATTGTATGAAGTTACACCCTTTATCACCTACAAAAACTGAATTTAAAAGAAAAGGGGACCACTTTGCAATAAGGCAAAACGAATGAAGCAGATCTGCAGTAAAGGACCTTTCCCAGGGAGCCAGTAACAACAGGAATAGCAGGATCACTTATCCAGTCTCCATGCAATCTCTCTGCAACAGCAGGATAAGTTGCTTCCAAGATATCAGCATTTGTAAAGGCATCTGTTGTTATAAAACCAATATCATATGCATCATACTGCAAAAGATGAGGAGGTGATCAGTTAGCAAGCACTGCAAGTCAAATCAAGATGCTACGACACAAGTAGCACAGAACAAAATCAGCAGCTAA
The DNA here is from genome assembly GCF_029962835.1 of Magnolia sinica. Classification (NCBI taxonomy): domain Eukaryota; kingdom Viridiplantae; phylum Streptophyta; class Magnoliopsida; order Magnoliales; family Magnoliaceae; genus Magnolia; species Magnolia sinica. Next base: position 3,651,466 of record NC_080575.1, on the reverse strand, counting down.
TTTACGTTAAAAGGAAAGAGAACAGGATAAATTCTATGCTCTAGGGCTGATAGCATAATATAAAGACATGGATGTTAAGTGCCAAAGCTATGGGAATGGCAACTGAAAGTTGCAAGTAGAGTTTGGGGAGAGGAATAGTGTACGCATACAAGAAAAAATTTCAAGTGGAAACTCTCTTCTTTTCTTCTTTAAATTAGTGATTGTACTCAAAACGAAAATGAGAACAACCTCAAGGAAGAGGGAAATAGTTCCCAATACACCAGATAAATTATGATTTTTTTTTTAATTTTATTTTTTTTGCTTTTTGTAATATACTGATTCAAACAAACAGCAGATAAAATGAACTCCTCTGATAAACCCTATACATGCAATACTGAGATTTTTTGGGTTCAGGATTGAACTCTTGAGCTCAATATCACATCACTGCCTAACCGCTAGCTCACAAGGCTTCTGCCTTATCAACGATTTACATAGCAAGAGTATCTTTGTTCTGAGTCTTGGGCTATTTCTTAAAGCAATTTTTATTTAACCTTACTCTCATCTCAGTTTTAAATGGTAGATTGGCAAATGTTTTGTGATCAGCTGCCCACCAAACATTAACCTTCCTCTTTTACCCAATAGTTCTAGGAACCAGATGTAGAAGAGAATCATATGGACACCACTCACATGCCAACATGGTCCACCCAATTTTGAGGACAGAAGAAGGGTCATTGAGGGGCAATTGGAAATGCAAACACTAAGCACAAAGCAACCAACCAAGCACATGAAACGTCATGCTCATGCAGTTGGCTTCCAATCATGGCCCGTTTGGGAGCTTGGATTTGGAATGCATTGGAATCCAAATCACAATTACATGGAACCAAGGTGATTCAGAATCCTCAATTGTGTTTGGTTGAAATGCACTGGAATCCAAATATTCCGTTTGGGAGCTTGTATTTGAAATGCATTTGAACTCTTCAATATATTCACAAGACCTAGATTTGATTAATTAAATCAGCTTTCATTTCCCAAATTTATATGTGTGTGTGTGCGATTTTTAATAGAATGATTGTAATAAGCCCATTGAAGTATATACTTTGGCCAAAAATGAAGAAATTTTGAGCCTTGGGTGGGCCACAAATGTAAGATCACTAACAAGAGAATTTTTTATGTTTTCTAACCGTTCATTTAGATGTCCAACGTATGGATGGTTCCGATCATTCTACTAATGTGATTTTAGTGTTGCAGCCGATAATTAGATCGCTTGGGGGTATCATCAGTGTGCCACGTGTACAGTGGATTTGTAGCCTAGCGACACCTTTGTTACATGCGAAACTCTTCTACCTTTAAAATGGAGCGAAAAAGGCATTTCCTTTGGATTACTCCGAAATCACAGCATTTTGCTAAGATTTCAAAACACACTAAGAGGCAATATTTGAAATACCTCTGATTCCATTTACCACCAAATTCAAGTTGCCAAACGCAAGACTTTGCTACTTGGAATTGGAACACACCCATTTACCTCTAAATCCAAGGAGTCAAACGACCCCTCATATTGACACCACTCGTGCGGTCATGTGCCCACAGGTGCCTTGCAAACTGCACATTAGAAACACTACTGTGTGCACAGTCGACAAAGGAGAATTAATAAACAATTCCCATCTCGAGAATGGAATTCTAGACGAGCCTAGGGGTGGCAATTAGTAAGCCAACCCAGCCATGTAGAACCAGGGCCTGGGCCCCTAAAACTGGCCCAAGGGCCAGGCCCGTGCCAATGATGAATGGCCCAACCCATACTTTTGGCACTAAATTAGTTTGTGCCTATTTTCTGTAGTACATCCTACCTACAGAAAATGTGGGACAGCATAAAAAAGCGCATGGTGTGAAAACGAGGATGGCAAACTAATTAGCAAGCTACACCATTGAAATTATTCGACAATCAGTGGTTTGAATGTGCATTTGTGGCCCACCTAATAAGTGATAGGTGATGAGGACATCACGTCATGTACACCCTTATGTACATACCAGAGGAGGAGGCGGGCCGCACCACTTTCCTTGTGGCTAGCAAAGTGCCCGTAATCGTGTTGAAGACGCCATGTATATGTGCAAGCATCTAGAAGACCCCATACTAGGAAGATACACATGGGCTGCTTTATGGAGTGATCCAGACCGTTGAATAGGAGGGACGTGACGGTCAGGTCATTAGATCGCATGTATCACATGATCAAGACATTGATTATTGATCGTCCACATCATTTTTAGACTTTATCATATTTTAGGACTTAATTTTTTATTATGTTATATTTGGACGCATTATGGGTGTTTTAGTTGATTTTATTTAGACTAGGGCTATTTTCGTTAAAATTCACAAGACGAGGATTATTGTAATTTTGAAACTTCTTGGATCTATAAAAAATTGGGGGGGGGGGGTTGGCCTCTCTCCCATTGAATTTCAGGATTTATATTTATAAAATAAAAATTAAAAATAAAAAAAGAGAAAAGCTATTGCTTTCTTTTCCCATCTTCATGCGATTTAAAGATACACTTACATGCGATTTGGAATGAAGATTGGTGTGAGGCTAATCTTCATCAACGGAGGTGCGAGGTCTCCATCTATACCCACACCATCTTCTCTTTTCTTCCCCATCTAGGTATTCTCTTCACATTCTTAATTCTCCCACCCCAAATCTTCGTTTCTCCAAAAATCTCACTTTCTCATATTCATCCATAAACCAAACCCCAATCGCCCTAAACCCATCCATCCCCAAAACCCCAACCCTAACCTTAAACCTAAAATCCTTAACTTTCCCCAAATTACCCAAACCCTAATTTTCACCCTAAGATGTATTAGGTTTCCTATTTTAAAATAAACTATACCCTATGCTACTTGGATGTCCCTACATCCATTAGATCCTAGTTTCGTTTTATTTAATGTTCTTATGTTACGATGTTCATAACTTAGGCCAGGATTACGCATGATTTTCCTTTTGATTTTCATGATATTTGTGATGAATATAGCGACGTTTGTGTTTTCTTGTTAAGTATCTTAATTCGGTTATCTAATCTCACATGTTACTTAGTTCATGCATCGGTCTTGCATCAATAGGGCTAATTTTCGCCCTAATGGCCAGCCCTATAGGGACAGGCAGGGCCTTTTTAGCCTAATCAGGGCCAGGATCAAGCCAAGGCTGGTGCCTTTTAGCCTGCTTAGGGCAAGAGCTGAGGGGATTGAACCAAGCTATGGCCAACCTGGCCCAGCCCATTGCCACCACTAGACAAGCCTGCTGAGCACAAACAGCACACAATGTGCTACCACCAGGCCAAAAGTGGAAAGGAAGTAGCTGCAAGGAATAGCAAGGAATCTGTGGCATACATTTATCAAGTGGCAGTCACATGCCAACACAATCACTCGCAACACTGACCTTTTGCTGAACTGTTGTGCATAACTAATAGGGAAATTTCAAACAGCTGGTCTCTAGCATGCAATTGCAGACAAACTCGCTAGGCATGATAAGCAATTTTGTATTCATAAAAAACAAAACTTAAATTAGAATATGAGGCCTAAAACAAGTGATCATGAAACAACATACTTGGCGAGCTTTAACACCAATTTTGTTCAAATATGCTGCAAAAATCCTTGTCGACATGCACTCTCCAAATGATACCAAATAGTCTTTTGAACGCCGAGTCATCTCCTTCATTATAGCAATCCCTTTTAGACCTTGCTCCAATTCATCTAGCAATGCTGTGATGATTACAAGACAAGAAACTGATATAGTTAGGCATCCTCATAAAAATCATCAACATCAATGAAACAAAAAATAGAGGCCAAAATGAGAATCGAACTCAAAGAAATGATAATTTCGATCAAGCAAAATATGTCTGCACCATGATGAACTCCATAGCAACATAAATCCAAAGTCTGAAAATCATATAAATTTAAGCAGTTTTAAGTTAAGCCCATTATAATAGGTTTATGATGATACAACATTAACATTTAAATGGGAGAAAGGACACTATTTTCTTGGAAGAGCAGATACCTTCCTTTTGGGGTGTACTCTAATTAATTTGGTTGTCTCTAATATCCAGGTCTATCATGCCTCTTTTACATTGTCATATGGTAAAGCAGGAAGAACATCATCAAACAATTTCTCTGGCAAAAGTTGGCATGTAAGAATATCGCTGGAAGGACAGTTAGGCAAAATCATTTCTTCCTCTGTGATGAATCAAACTCTCTATGACAAAAAGCTTTGGTTTTCTGGTTATGAGGAAGAGATACCATGTGGGTGTAATTAGTTGTCAGTATGGATTCTTGTATGTGGAGAAGGAAGCCCAGGGGAGACAATGATTGTCTTATCAACATGTGGGAGGGCCATTGGGAATTTAGAAGGGTTTCTTTGAAAAGTGGCATTGCGTCTAGGGTTGGGTTGGTTCAGGACCTTCAGGTTCTAGGATTATGTTCTAAATCCTCGAAGCACATATTTGAAAGCATCAAGTCTTTTTTTTTTTTTTTAAGATTGCTGAAATATTAATAAAAAGCCCAGAGGCTAAAAAGCGAAACAGCGAAAACAGAAAAAAGCACCAAGTGCAAGTTGGGAGATGGGTATGTTGTTGGCTGCTTTTGGAGTCCTTTGTTTAGGATTAACAAATTGATAGTTACCATATGTTGTTGAGGGAGTTACAGAAGGTCTTCAGTCCTAGGGTGGCTAGCAGGAGGGTATTATTTGATCATCTTTGTGGGGTCCACCTACAGTTAAGTTTACTTATGGTTCTTCTTAGGGGAGGAGTATGACCCGACTCCAAGTTATGGGCTTTGGGCCATTTGAGGTCTCTCTTATAGTCGTTGCTAATAAAAGGAAATGTCAAATGAACAAGTTGCCATAATTACTGGGTTGCAATTCTTAATGAAGTTTTAATCACAGTTCCTCTAGAACAGGAAAATGAGGGTTACCAATTGTTGCATCCTGTGCAAGAGTAGTGGAATGAATGTACCACGTTTCAGCACTGTCCTTTCACTAGGTCTGCATGGATCAACTTTTCTTTGACCATTTTGAGTTTCTTGGTCAATGCTTTCAGTCCCATTTGGATATGGGATCTTGCAAATTTGGGATTAAGCTAATCCATATTACGATAGGCCCCTATCCTTCATCTCAGATTCACATTGCTAACGCATCGTTTCTTCCAATTAATCACAACTTTTGCTATGTTTACTTTTTTCAGAAATTCCAAAATTGTGATTAGGTGGAAGAAACAAAAGCTTTACTGATGGGAACCTAATGTGAGAAGTATGGGGACCACCAAATCAGGACTAAGGTAAACCCATATCTTTACAGGGTGAACTACCAAAAAAAAGAGTCTAAGCCATTTTAAGATTTGTTGGAAGCTTGGGCAATAGATTTCAACCATCCTAAAGGTTGGGGTCCTTTGGAACCATTGTTTGGCTGGATCATTCAATACATTTGGAGAGGGGCTACAAGAAATTTTTTCAAGATAATGAGGATAGAATGAGATAAGATAGAGGAATGATTTCTTAGAAACCTAAGGAGCTCCCTGAAGTGGGGAAAACATGGGCACATTGAATTCATTGAAAATAGTAAAAAGGCCAATGCAAGGGGATGCAAGGTGAACGTCATCCCTACTCAGCATGATTCAGATCGATTCCCGAGGGAGTTCTTCAGCAGATCCAGGCCTGTAGACTATAGGATGTATTATTTGAAATAATTTGAGTGGAATGAAATAAATTCAGTTGCTTGCTCTGGGAAAAAAACAATCATTTTTTAGTGGAGTGAAATGGGTGTTTTTTAGTCAAATTAGGACCCTCGTTTCAAATAAGGCAGAGATCCAACTATTTTTAAGATGTGAAGGAGTGACTGAGTCATTCTTGGATACTTCTGTAGAAGCATCAACAGAATGAGTTCGGGTCAGCCCAAGCCTGGCCCAATAGCGCTGATTGGGGCCTAATCCATAGTCAAACCATGTTCCCTAGGACCGTGGCGGACCTGATAAATACTAAGCAGACCCATGTCGTGCCTAGGATTGCACATCCAATGTTCAGCTCAATGGCTTGGATCCAATATGCCATTTCTAGTTATCCATGGACCAAATCAAGCGCGGCCCAACCCACTCCCTTTACAAAATTTTGAATAGAATGACCACAGCCAAGGAGCCTCAACCTGAACCCAACATGATTAGCAATCAAGCTAGAACTCTAGACTGGACGCGAACCACTGGCCCTAGGAGTCTAACCCAAGCCCAAGAAACAACAGACCAGGCCAGGCCATGCAATGTTACAACCTTGGGGAAAGGGCACTCGTTCGGTGCTGTTGAAACCAGTTCCAACAGATCTCTATGAAGGATGGCAAATTGAATGGAAGTTATCATAAAGGTGTACGGTAATTGACAGATTTCTCATCCATCCTGTGAGGCACTGGAAAGCAGACAGTCAATCTAGATAGGGAGTCAATAGATCCTCTTAGAAAGATCAGGTCAAAATTCCGCTGCCAGCAATTTTGATGCAGTTCCCTGGCCTTACTTTCTCTGACAAACTTTCGTCATCATTGAGGAAGGGAAAAAAATGAATGAAACATTTACTTCACGATCCCTAAATAATTGCATATTGACCTGAGTTATCAATTTCGAAATATATGTGAAGTTCCATTCATGTTATCAAGAACAGAAGCCACATGCTTTGTTTTTAGCTGAAAGTTCAGCCTGTTTTGTCCTATTTCAGCCAGAATCTTTCTGATTTTTTTTTTCATTTTTTAGCCATCATGGTCATTATTTCTCAATGACATTATTTCTCAATGACTTGAGGGCAAGGTATTCCGTAATGGCAATGGTGGCCATAATGGCCACCACTGTTACCTTTACAATACAGGTCGTGACTCGTGACAGTTGTTACGGCTCCCGTAACGGCTGTTACAGTCACTTTTTGTTTTGGAAAAAAAAAAAACTCGAAATACCTATAGCTGGCCGATAATGTTGAAAAAAATTTCCAAAAAACATATATATGCCCTGTAACAGATCATTACAGGGCTATTACGGCCTGTACAGGGAGCGTAATGGGCCATTAACAGCAGTTACTAGTATCTCTTTTTTTTCCCATAATGGTTGTTAACTTACGACCCCATAACGTGTAACGGTTGCCACCATTACCTTCACATAACGGCCTTTACAGCACAACATGCTTGAGGGACATTCCCAGTAAAAGAAACATTCACAGTGGTCTAGGAAGATTAAAAACATGTGAAATTCTCTCTTCTGTGAGAAACAGAAAGAGACTAAATGCATCCATCCTATTTGAAACGAAACGCCCAGAAAGACCAAAATGCTTAAGCATTTCATTTCAATAGGAAGGCATAATCCACGATGAAACAGTAGTGACAAGCTAAGATCATTATGCCTGGGAAAAAAAAAGGTGCTGAAATTTTCACCCTAATCTGAGACCAGATCTAATTCAACTGAATTAGTGACCAAATGGTATAGACACTTTCAGGTTCACTTGATTAACAGAAAAAACTAGAACTAGACAAACAATAAAGACTCACGAGAAATGGTAGACCTATCCACTCCAAGCTCATCGATAGTCCTGTAGAAAAAGCAAAGCAATGAGAAACAGGGTTTAGAATAGGACTGATCAAAATTTCACACTTGGATGAGAAAAAATCTAAAAGCAACTGTTATCTGTTAGTGATATCAAAGGGCCAGACCTGAACGAAGCAAAATATAGTTTTCGAATGTGGCAGGCAGACAAGCCTGGCCTGACCAGTTCAAAATGTGGGCCTAAACCAACCCCAGGCATGGCCCTTTGATAGCCCTAACAACATGATCGCAAGCAAGCAGTGAACAGAAAGTGGCACTCGTCTTGGAAAATCAGTCTTTCAAATACCAATACTTTGCCAGGCCAATGAAAAATTCACCAGTTTCACAAAATATCAGCTTAACACAAATTAAAATGAGCCATCTTTTCTAGCAACTAACTAATTGAAAAATAAATGAAGTTGCAAGCTACAAGGTTGGTTGAGAGGCAGAGGACCCAATACAAAGTGATGATCACATCACATCATCCTGAGCAAGGAAATCAACAAATCTCATCTGTCTGTTTCAATACATATGAGGACGAGATGCAGACCATGGATGTTAATGCTGAATCTTGTCAGGGTCCACCAACCAATCTACACAAGTGCAAGTTGGGACTGGTACAGGTTTTCAGCCAAACCAAGCTCACTCTGCTGAGTGCAATTCCATCAGCAACTTTTTCGAACATTACTAAAGATCAGAAAGAGAAGAATAATAATTGAGATCTTACTTGAGATGAAGTTCTTTAATAGATCTCAACTCATCAATGTTGGATACATTAGAAGCACCACAATCGATGGCCTTTTCCCCAGCCTAAGACACAGCCATTGAATCTTAAGATAAACATTGAACTATGCAAAAGTATAATTAAGAAAAATCAAACAACACAATCTACAAAACTGGGTCCATGCATACCCATCGCAGCCTATTAGTCGTCTTCTCCATTGCCGACAGAACAATTACAGGTCTTTCTTTAGGAATACTGAGAATAAGTTCTGCAACTTCCCTCATCCTTTTAGCTGATGCCACTGAAGACCCATCAAACTTCATGACACGGCTCAATTGCCCCACACTTCCATTGGGACTTTGCACAGTCTTGGACTTCTCAACCACAAAAGTAGCTCCTCTCACACAACTGCATCTCAAGGTTGCCCAACCAACCAAAATTCTAGCAGGCGGAGCTACAGATGCTGATGAAAGCAAATTCGATGCTGATGAAAGCAAATTCGTTCTGAATCCAGCATAAGGAGTTTCAATGCCGCCAAAACTCAACCCAGCTGCCATTGCCAAAAAAACTAGAAATACACTCTTCCTACTATATTTTTGCAGATCTATTGTTTGACCAAATCCGTCTCTAGAGGACGGAATCTAGGCTTCCCAGAGTCCGAAATACAATAAAATGAGCTTAATCCAAAATCTTCTCTGCTTCTAACAGAAATCTTTAAAGATCGCAAACGCTTTAATCTAGCAGCTACAGATCAAAGGGAATTTCATTGAATTGCTCAATCTCACGCACCACCAGCAAATTCCACAACACAATCAAACATCCCACATCGTCCTTCAAAAACCCTAGAAAATTCGCAAAAACAAACGAGAAGGGAAAAAAAAAGATAGAAAGGAGAAAATTAGGGTAAAGACAATGCAAACTTAGAAGGAAAGAGAGAGAGGAAAAGAAAGACAGATTCCAGAATTGCCTGCAGATGACACCGTTACGAAAAAATTACGGGAAGAAATGCAAGGATCCTGTAAGCGGCTGCGTGCATGAGTATTTATAGTACGAGAAGCCGATGAAGTTGTTTTGGAATGGACGGTCCAGATTGAATCAGCACGGCTTCTGTAAGGGCCTGTTTGGATGCCTGTAAGTTGGGTAAGTGGGAAGTGACTTACAGGGAAGTCACTTACAGGTGGTGTTTGGGGGAGAAAATTCACCTGTAAGTCACTTACAGGCAAATCTACCAAAAAACTGCAGGGCGATGGGGGTGAGAAGTCACTTGCCTGTAAGCCACTTACAGGCTCAACGGTCGGATTTTTAAAAAAAGAGGGGAAGATGAGAAACGCACTCTCCCTCTCTGCAATCTCTCGCTCTCCCTCTCTGTAATCTCTCTCCGTCTCCAACGACCGCCCTCCGTCTCTGCAATCTCTCTTTGTCTGCCACGACCGCCCTCCCTCTCTGCAATCTCTCTCTGTCTGCAACGACCACCCTCCCTCTCTGCAATCTCTCTGTCTGCAACGACCGCCCTTCCTCTCTACTCCTCCCCAAAACGGTAGGGTTTGATCGCAATGTTTCCTTTTCTGCTTTGAAACGGGAGTGGATTAGGTGTTACTCCTACGCATGCTCACCTGTGCACGTGCTTACATGCGATCCTCTCCACACGTGTAATAGGACTCTAATCCGAACGGTTCATGTGATGAAAAATCTCATTAAACCCCAGGAACTAATTTTCACCCTGATATAAAACTCCCACGGGCCATAGAAAAGCAATATAAAAATCAAGGGAAAAAACTGTTTTCTTTTTCCATGGCCCACAAAAGTTTTGGATCAATGTAAAAGTTGGGCTCTGTGGGTTTCATGGGATGCTTCATCACGTGGACCATTCAGATTTTATACTAACATCAAAGTATTATGAGTTCTAAAAAAGTTCTCACAAGAACTCGTGCCAACTGCGCGGCTGAGCATTTTGATGGCAGGGGATTGCGTACTCAGTAAACTCTGTGGGATCCCCCGTGATTTTATGTGTTTGATCCACCCCGTCCATCCATTTTATTAGTAAACTCAGTGGATGGTTTAAAGTAAGACATGTCCAGTAGTATATATACACAATGGTACAATGTATGGTCATTAGATGGCTGGTTTGTTTGATGGAGGTTACCTTTATTCATGATCCATTCATAGTGCATCAGAGATCTGATCCGGATCACTAGAAGTGGGTGCACCTACATCGTATTCTGCTTACATATTGTGCTGCTGCTGTCGCTTGAGAACAAACTGCCAATTTACCGTAAAATTTCCATACTGTCATTTTCAGGTAAAAAACACTATAGAACGAGTGTATACTCATTTTAGGATGATCTAAATCTCATGTGAACCCACGACAGGAACAGTTGTGACTAGTTTAATGAACCCATGGGCTGTTTACCCACTTCTAATGGTGTGGTCCACCTAAGATGGATTCTCTTTATACATTTATTTATTAATATATTAAGGTTGGCCGCATATGGATTCTTTTTATGCATTTATTTATTAATATATTAAGGTGGGCCTGAGCCACACAAATCTTATCCTAAAATGCTTCCTTGGATTCTTTTAATGCATTTATTTTTTCAATTTTATTTAATTAATTTTATGCATTTGGATTCTAAAAATTGGACAATAATGATAATTATGATTTTGTTATATATGGGACATTTATGCTTAATGGTATGTATTTCATCCACTTTTATGGGGCACTTGATAATTAGTTTGGCGTAAGAATTAGCTTAAATATTCATTTTGATGGACTTAGTAAAATAACATATTTGATCTCATGCATTTTTATATGATCATAACATTTTGAAACAATTCGCTAATCTAAGTTCCGCTCGATATGAATATATAATTTTTTACCCATAAATAACTTACAGGTTACCTAAACAGAAAAACTAACTTACCTATAATTGACTTACAATTTACATCCAAATAGATTACCTATAAGTAACTTTCACTTGTAACTATACCGCGGAGAAGAAGGAAGGAGAGAGAGAGTTGTGGAGGAGATTTGGTTGTGGGGTGTTAATTTTTATTTTTATTTTTAGAGAATGGGCCCTACAGGAATGTTGTGATAAATCCACACCGTTCATCAGTTTTGCCCATCAAAATTAGTGTATGTGCCTAAAAATGAGGGTCATCCACAACTCATGTGGGCCACATCATATGTAACGGTGGAACCCACCATTTAAAAAAAGACGGATTATTACAGAAAAGGGATTGACGGCTTGGATGTACAAATACATCACACCCATAGAACCGTGAGACGGGAAGGGGTAGGACGCAATCCACGTCCGTTGTTGGCCATCTACTGGAGTGCTGATTAGCTACGCATAGAGTCAATAGCTATCTTGCTATTGAGTTGGACTCCATTACGATGTATGTGTTGTATCCACATCCTCCATTGGGGCTGTACATGAACCAATTTAGCTCAGTTAGCTTGCACAACTCAGCTTAAAAAAACTCAAATTGACTCGGTTCGAAACTGAGTTCGAGTTGAGTCGAGCTAATTTTTTTAACTCAAAAAAATTTGAATCAAGTTCGAGGTTGCCCGAGCTCGACTTAACTCGGATTGAACCCCAACTCGAATCGAACTCAGATTGAAACAGTTCAGTGACTCGTTTACTTTGATATTGATGTTGCTCACCAAGTATTTGACAAAATGACTCAACGAAGTATCGGCTGGTGACAAGGAAGGTATGTATATGAAACAAATATGTTTTTTCTTGATTTTGATGTTGCCTACAAGGTGTTTGATCAAATACCTATAAAAACGTTGCTACCATTTTACATACGGTGAGATTTTAAAGGTGTAGCTTACGTGTTTATGGAAATCCTACACAGGCGAACTTGGCTCGATCTTGGCTCGAACTGGGCTTGAACTGGCCCAAGTTGCTGACCAAGCTGAGCCAGGCTAGCCATTCAAGCTCGAGGACTGAGCTGAGCCGAGTTCGAGCTAGAGTCGGCTAGTGGCTGAGCCAAGTTGAGTTGTGCCAAGCTAGACTCGAATCGACTCGTGTACACCTCTATCCTCCATTCATTTGGCAAAATCATTTTAAGGCATCAGCCCAAAACTAAAGCATAGCCATAGATCAAGTGGGCCCATTACAAAAAATAGTGGCAATAAACCTTTATAGGGGGCACTTTAATATTTATTTGAAATTGAACCTGTTCATAAGTTTGTATAGATATGGACGCAGGGATAACACTAATATTAGCTTGATCCAGCACTTCAGCAGTTCAAGTAGTTTTTAATGATAGGTGTTTAATACTCACGTTTTATGTGTTGGGCCCACTTGATCTTTGGTTGTAAAGCATTATTTGGCTCATGCTCTAAAATGATCTCTCCAAATGGATGCTTGGTGTGAAGATGTTTATATCCCACACATACCGTTCATAACGTCATACCTAGTGGGCTGAACCGAAAATACAAATATTATCTTGATTCAAAACTTATGTGGCCCCATGAATATTTTAAATGTGGACGTTCAATTCTCACGTTTTCGGCCCACCTGGGCATTGGATCCTAGTCATTTTTGGCCTCCTATTCTAAAATGAGCTCACAAAATGGATGTATGGAGTGGATTTCTCATAAACAACACAGTAAGCTTTATCTCAGTTTCCGGCATAGGAACTTCCTGTGTAAGCCTTTCATGGTAAATTCATGTCTGGTGTTGGGTGGATGGATTACCTATAAAAGCCTTTAGCAGTAAGTTCCTGGGCTCCGATGTAGATGAGGCCCGCCATGGTGTTTCTAAAAAAATCTACTATGTACATCCATTTTTCCTTATAATTTTAGGAAATGAGATTAAAAATGTCATAGATCAAAAAACTAAAAGCAGCTATTCAGAGGGAAAATTAGATAAAGAGTTTTCTACCTTTAAAATCTTCTTGAGCTCCACCTTAATGTTTATATGCCATCCAAACCCTTTATAAGGTCATTCCCATTGGTATGAATTAAAAACACAAAAAATTTGGCCTCATAGTAGACTTTTGTGGCCATACTAATGTTTAAATGGTGGTCAGTGAATCTCCACTCTTGCGGCCACAACTGAATTTTGGATCCACCTGATTATTGGTCTCATGCCCTAAAATGATATGGAAAAACAGATGGAGGGGTGGATTTTTTCTAAACGTCATGGTGGCCCCACCTAGCAACCCAGCACAGGGAGCAGATTAGGTGATACCCCATATCCACCAAACTGGGTGGGACCCTTGATTGTGGGGCTCACAGTGATGTATTTTCATTAAATCCACACTGTCATTTTAAAAGCTCATTTTTTAGCATGCTTGAAAAAATGAAGCAGATCTAAATCTCTGGTGGACCATATTACCTGCAACAGTGGTAATCAACCATTAAAAATTGTTGGAGGCCACAAAAGTTTTGGATCAAGCCGATATTTGTTTGGTCTCTTCATCCAGGTCTTTGTGACCTTATCAACAGTTGGATGGAAAATAAATAATCTGCTGGCCCCCTTGAAGTTTTTATGGTGGGGATTCAATCACTACTGCTTCCTGTGGTATGGTCTTGATGCAGGGAAGGATGTGTAGAGGTCGAGCACCTTCTTACGAAGGGGGATAACTATTCCGAATCCATGAAACTTCTCTGAACACCTCACATAGATGCCTCGAAGCCATGAGAAAAATAAGAAAATAGAAATAATTCTAGAAATTTGTAATAAATTGATTTTTAATGAAAAATGAGCTTACAACCTCTTAAATAATAACATAAATCCTATGAAGAAGTTTAGGAATTAAACTATAACTAAAACTCTTAGAAATCATGACTTACTATAAATAGTTTACTATTTAGTCGTGATTTCTACTAGTGCGCATGGTTTTCAGCAAAAATCAGTAAGTGTCTTATTTGGCTGAACCATGATGTTCCCCTAACTATTCTAAGCACTTTTCATGTTTGGCGCAACTCCTAAGGCCCAACGGATGAAGAGTTACACTCAATGTAAAACTTACCATAAATAGTAAAAAAAAAATTAGAATAGGAAATGATTGTTGATCTGATGGTATTTTGCAAATTCGGCATGCGCAAGCCAGCCTAATGGGTTTGGTGGCTAAAGTAGCTCGTCCTACCCCAAAATCAGATATGGCACGTCAGATAACTTATTCCAACTTGCAAGATACACCTGTTTTAGGTTCTAACGGTCTGGATTTCCTACGTTCTCGTTCGGCCTTTTCTGGTCCATCTACCTATTTTCCGTACATGAATTTTCAACGATAAGTGGGTAGCTTTTCTCTGAAGCATCCATGGCGATGTTAGAATTATGAAGAGATGCTTTAAAATATAAAAAATTAAAATAGAACATGTGAAATTTAACATTATTATAATAATAATGTGTGGCAATGAATAATTACTTAATTACATACCTACAAAGCAATCACACACACACACACACACACACACACACAGAGACACGGACACACACGCGCACACACGGGGGATACTATGCGCTCAACCATATGTTACTTTCCCATGAGGTGAGGTTAAGTACTGGCGGCACATTATTCATAGGATGGCAAAAATTTTAAATAAACGATGAGATTTTATAAGGAAATTGGATAATAAAAAAACGGTGAAACCGGAAAATACCTCTCCACCTCTATCTCTAGCGTATTGTTTGCAAAAGCGTTGCGCTGGAAACCTAGGTGGGGCCTACTATGGTTTTTTTGAGAAATCTACCCTCTCCATCCGTTTTTCCATGTCATTTTCGGACAAAATGCCAAAAATGAGCCGGATCCAAGACTCAAGTGGGCCAAAAACGTGAAGATTGAATGTCCACAGTTGAAATATTTGCAGGGCCATAGAAGTTTTAAATCATGATAATATTTGTGTTTTCAGTTCATCTCAATAAGAATGTTGCTATGAACGGTATGAATGCAATTGAAGCATCACTTTCGGCCCAGGGAGATTTCAACAGTAGGAATTTCCCTACCCATCCTTTCCTTTAGTGCGGCCCACTTGAGTCTTGGATTTGGCTCATTTTTGGCCCTATGTCCTATAATGATCTCCAAAAACGGATGGACTGGGTGGATTTCTCGCAAACACTACAGTTGGCCCTGACCAAACATAGTGCAGTCCTGACCACCTGTAGAATTTCTCAATGATAGAAGTTCAATTCACACTGCTTCTACTAAAGGTGGGCAGTTGGATCGGATTATGTCCAACTCGGCTCGATCGGGTTAGCCACGGAAGGGGAATGGGTAGGGAGGTGCAGGATTAGGGCAGAGGAGAGAGCAGTGGGTGGATTACAACCGTACAAGTTCGGTTTCATGAACAGGAAGTGGATTGGCTTGTGGCATATTGATGTTAGCAAGTTCCGTGGGTCAAAAACACCCAGATCCATAGCTCAACTGGCAGACTGAGTTGAGATACCTCATTTCAACACTTGAGGTCTTGGTATCGATCCATAGTGGGGGTGGCTAACATGGAGCGTGTGTACTGACATGGGTGTACGTGTACTGACAAGCTAACCAAAAAAAAAAAAGTTATGTGGATCAAACTATGAGGCATGTGTTATATCCAAACTCTCCATCTATTTGGAGAGCTCGTCTTAAGTCTTGAACCGTAAAATTAGACAGATCCAAAGATAAGTTGGACCACACTGCAAAAAACAGTGGGGCATTGAACGTTTACCATTGAAACCCTTTTGGAAATTATAGAAGTTTCCGATCAATATGAAATTTGTTTTTCCTCTTCATCCATTTATTTTTAACCTTATAAGCAGATTAGATGGAAAGTAAATGTTATGGTGGGCCTTACAATTTTTTAATGGTCAAAATCATTATCCTCACTACTATTTTTGGTGTGGTTTATTTGAGCTTTCGATATGATTCAATTTTTTTTTCTAATGCTCTAAAATGATCTCAAAAAATGGATAAACGGTGTGGATATAATAAATACATCATTGTGGGCCCATGTAACTTTGATCTAATTTGAGTCGTTTTAACAACTCGGAGCTCGAGGGGCTTTCGCGCTACTCTTCACATGACATGTATCTACATTAGCTGTATAGTTGGTGTGTGATATACACAATTGGATTAAGTACTTACGCTCTTATCATACGGAGTAAACTTTGTTGGGTCTACCATGAATGCATGTGGTTTATCCACACCGTCCGTGCTTTTTACCAAATCATTTTAGGGGTCGAACCCAAAATTGATGCATATCCAAAGCTCAAGTGGACCATACCACAGGAAAAAGTAGAAGTATTGATTTCCACTGTTGAAAATATTATAAGGGCCAGTGATGTTTATTTGTCATCTAACCTGTTCATAAGATTAGAAATACATGGATGAAGGGAAAAAACAAATATCGCCTTGATCCAAAACTTCTTTGGCCCCCAATAAATTTTCAACGATAGATGTTCAATTCACGTTGTTTCCGGTGGTGCACCTAACTTTAGGATTTGATACACTCCATTTATGGGATGAAGCTATAAAATTATCTTTTAAAAGAGATGGACGGAGTGGATAAATTGAATGAATGATAGTTGGGCTCACAGAGTTTACTCAGTACGCAATCCACTTTCGTGTTACACTACCCAATCTGAACCGGTTTCAAGGTACCTACCCAACGCATGCTTCATCAATGCTTCACTCACTCGTCAATGCCATCACGTCACCTCTTTTTGGGAAATGGTTTAATCCTAGCCCTTTTCTCAACGGTTAAAGATTCGAACATCCAACGACTCTATTTTAACTTCATATGACCTGACCGGATCGGTCCGGATTGACCACTGATCCGAACTCAATCCGATGTACAGTCGGATCTGAGTGGGCCTACTTGATTTGACCCAATTATGGCCTTCGGATCAGGTGAGATCTGCCGAATCGGATCAGATTCTACCTAGCTCTAGTTTCTATCCACTTCCATATTAAAAGGCGTAATGGACTCGAACACTAGCTCTACGCGGATTATCTAAGGACCCGTTTAGTAGCCGCTACGTCACCAAGTTCTGTGGGACCCACCATGATGTATGTGTTATATCCATACCGTCCATTTACTTAGAGATCAATTTAAGGCATGAGAGAAAGAATGTGTCAAATCCAAAGCTCGAATAGACCCACCACAGAAAACAGTGGATAGAGTGACGACCACCGTTAAAAATTTCTAAGGGCCACAAAAGTTTTCGATCGAGCTGAAATTTGTGTTTTCCCTTCATTCATGTGTGTCTTAACTTATGAATAGGTTGGATTTCAGATAAACATCATAGTGGACCTTAGGAAGGTTTCAACGGTGGGCGTCACTCTTCCCATTGTTTTCTATGGTAGGGTCCACTCCAGATTTGGATCTTACTCATTCTTTGTCTAATGCCCTAAAATGATCTCTCCAAATGGATGGTTAAAGTGGATACAACACATACATCATGGTGGGTCCCACAGAACTTGGTGACGTCACTTCATATATAGTCCGGCTACTCAACCGGTCAGCATCTAATCCGCGTCCGATACCAGCCTCCATTCCCATGCTTTGAGGAGCTTCTCTAGGACATGACACCCAAGGAATTTTCAACTACCCTTTGGTTTTAATTCAGGTGGTTAGATCTTTAAAATTCATGCCGTCTTTCCATTTTACCATCTCATTTTAGGACAGTTCAAAATTGGAGCATATCAAAAATAGATCAAGTGGACCACACTACAGGAAACAATGGGGATAATGCATTCACAGTTAAAGCCTTTCTAAGAGTGGGGGCCATCTTGATGGATTTATTATATCTAAGAGGGGGGGCCATCTTGAGGATTTATTATATATCCACGCTGTCTATTCGTTATTACTGCTCATTTTAGGTGATGAGTTTAAAAATGAAGCATATCCATATTCCAAGTGGACCACACTAAAAGAAATAGCAGGGATTCAATGCCCACCATAAAAAATGTCCTGCAGGCAAAAAAAGTTTCAGATCAAGCTGATATTTGATTTTAATGGTGGATGCCCAATCAATATTGTTTCATAGGGTGTGGTCAACTTAGAGTTGGGTTTGCTTAATTTATGAAATGGTGCCTTGAAATGAGCTTGAAAAATGGATGGACGATGTGGATATACAATACATATATCAATGTGAGCCGTAGTCAGGGTTGCACTGTGTTCGATTAGGGCCAACCGTAGTGTTTGTGAGAAATCCACCCCATCCATCCGTTTTTTAAGATCATTTTAGGACATAAGGCCAAAAATGAGCCGGATTCAAGACTCAAGTGGGACGCACTAAAGGAAAATGTAGGTAGGAAAATTCCTACCGTTGAAAGCTTCCTAGGTCGAAAGTGATGTTTCAATTGCATCCACATCGTTCATAACATCATTCCTGATGAGATGAACTGAAAACACAAATACTATCCCGATTTAAAACTTCTATGGCCCCACAAATATTTCAACTGTGGATGTTCAATCCTCACGTTTTCGGCCCACTTGAGTATTGCATCCGGCTCATTTTTAGCTTCTTGTCCTGAAATGATATAGAAAAACGGATGGACGGGATGAATTTCTCAAAAAAACCATGGTAGGCCCCACCTAAGTTTAGGTGCCACTAGCACTCGACCTCGTGGGAAGGTGCATAGTACCTTTTCCATATATATATATATATTGAGTTGATGATGTATGAGAGTGGAGAAATTGGGAATGATGCTACTCATGACCTAAGAAATGGAAAGATGAGATTTACTTTTGGAGGTGGATAGTATCACCGCGTGCCGATCAAATTCAATGGTAGACCGCATACAAAGGCTATAAGACCATTCGTGCTCTTTAGGAGATGG